>NC_091072.1:98288939-98591969 GCF_032405125.1 Capricornis sumatraensis
TGCTATTGCCGTCTCCGGTTTCAAATACTAAAACCACATTTAATTCTCCCAATCAGCATCCTTTAGGCTTGTAAGAATAATATATGCATATTTTTAACATTCTGGTGATATCATTACTTACTTGAAGTGCTAATTTTATATGTTTCAATGTTTGACTATTTGAAAATGAGTTCTTTTCCAATGACTTTCAATATTGTGTGGTTCAAATGAGTATTTTATCTCAAAATAATTTTCAAGATAAGCAAACTCTCCCTTATTGACAAGATTTTATAAATTTATTTTTTGAATGACTGACTGTCACTTGGATTCAAATCTAATGGAGAGTTGGTGATGATCAAATGATTTGTGATTATGGTGATTAAACTGGAAAATAATATTTGTGAGGAAAAATGTAAAGATATGACTTCAATGTGATTAAAGTAGTTTATAATATATACTGAAAGGTTTTTTTTCAAAAAGAGGCATTGCAAATGGAATAATACAGAAAATCAGCATCACTGAAGAAGAAAAGTTGGTTTTCAGGATGATTATTTTTTAGGACACAGCATTAATTTAAGTAGAAATTTCTGGTAAGATTAATATCATTTTTTATCTTCTTAGCTCAGAAGTAATATGTGAAAAGCTGAAATAAAGGTTATTAGTGGTATTGAAGGCTTTATACTTACAGAATTCTCATTTTCTTCTTTTTTGTATTGTAGTATAATTGATTAACAATGTTGTGTTAGTTTCAGGTATACAGCAAAGTGATTCAGTTACACACACACATATATATTATTATATTCTTTTCCCTTGTACATTATTATAAAACATTGAAAATAATTATCTGTGCCATACAGTAGGTCCTTGTTGGTCAGTTATTTTACATATAGTAGTGTGTATATCGGAGAAGGCAATGGCACCCCCCTCCAGTACTGTTGCCTGGAAAATCCCATGGACAGAGGAGCCTGGTGGGCTGCAGTTCGTGGGGTTGCTAGGAGTCAGACACGACTGAGCAACTTCACTTTCACTTTTCACTTTCATGCATTGGAGAAGGAAATGGCAACCCACTCCAGTGTTCTTGCCTGGAGAATCCCAGGGACAGAGGAGCCTGGTGGGCTGCCATCTATGGGGTCGCACAGAGTCAGACACGACTGAAGCGACTTAGCAGCAGCAGCAGCAGCAGCAGCATGTATATGTTAATCTTAAACTCCAAATTTATCCCTCCCCCACCTTTCCCCTTCAGTAACCATACATTTGTTTTCTGTGCCTGTGGGTTTTTGTTTTCTATATAAATTCACTTGCATCTTTTTATTTTTTAAGTTCCACATATGAATGATATCATGTGACATTTGTCCTTCTCCGTATGGCTTATTTCACTTAGTATGATAATCTCTAGGTCTATCCATGTTGTTGCAAATGGTAGAATGTCATTCTTTTTATGGCTGAGTAGTTTTCCACTGTATGAATGTACCACATCTTTATCCATTCATCTATAAGTGAAAATTTAGGTTTTTCCATGTCTTGGCTCTTGTATATAGTGCTGCAATGAGCATTGGGGTGCATGTATCTTTTCAAATTATGCTTTTCTCCAGATACATGTCCAGGAGTGGGATGACAGGATCATATGGTATCTCTATATTTTTAGTTTTTTAAGGATCCTCCATACTGTTCTCTATAGTGTTTGCACCATTTACAATCCCACCAACAGTGTTGGATGGTTTCTGTTTCTCCACACCCTCTCCAGCATTTATTATTTGTGAGACATTTTGATGATAGCCATTCTGTCCACTGTGAAGTAATACCTCATCCCAGTTTTAATTTGTATTTCTCTAATAATTAGCAACACTGAGCATCTTTTCTTGTGCCTTTGGGCATCTGTATATATTCTTTGAAGAAATGCCTATTTAGATCTTTTACCTAGTTTTTGATTGAGTAGTTTTCTTTGATACTGAGCTGCATGAGCTGTTTGTGTATTTTGGAAATTAATCCCTTGTTGGTCACTTTGCAAAAGGCTCCCCATTCCTGTTAGAATTGCTATCCTGCAAGCTGCCTGCTTTGTAAATTTCAGGTTTAAAGTCCACCCCCATTGTATAAGCCAATTCTTTAAAATAAACCCCTCTGTCATATGATATACAGACTAGTGCCTCTGTTCTCTAGAGAAGGCTGACTAATATACCTTTCATAGAGAACTAGAGACAATTTGGAATAGCTACAGAAACAGGATGGTTTGAGGATAAAACATTAAAATCAGGGAAGATAAGTCAAGATAATGACTCAAAGGGAAACACAAGAACAGAGATGGAAAATAAGTCAGAGGAGATAAAATGAGTATTCTAATATCTAACTAAGAGTAGGTAAAAGTCCAGCAAAAAAGGCAGAAAAAAAAAGAAGGGACAAAATTATCAATAGAATATATCAAGCAAAGTATAAGGATGACTTGATCGTCCCAGGAAAATGAATGAAAAAAATGATCCCCAAGTCAAGATGAAAACCAGGTTAAAGAGAAGTCACTGCAGCTTCCAAAGTGAAGGACAGATGAATTAGCAAAATATGGGATTCAGAATTTCATCATACTTTGAATCAACAACTCTAGATACTAGAAGAAATGCCCTCAAATGCCTGAGGGGGGAGGGGGAGACCACAGTATTTTTTTTAATGTCGTATTCTATACCTAGTCTCCCCGCCCCAAATCAAGAATAAGGGTAAAAATAAAAAGATTTTTAGACATTCAATAATAGTAATAACAACAACAACAACTCAAACAAGAGGATGTTCTTCATTCAGTATAATGAGGGGTGAAATAAGAAAGAAAGTAAGGCCAAGAGTGCAGAAAAAAGGAATCCTAGAGAGAACATCAGCAAGAGCGAACTCCTGGAAAGCCTCTGTTCTCTAAGTCCAGGGAACAACCTCTGCACATCAGAACAGAAGGCTACATGAGGAAGGGAGAACGCTCCAGGAAGCACATACAAATGATAGGTTATTCAATGTGTTTGAATATTAGGAGAAAATTATTGATAGATAATTGACAAATTCACAGCAACATGGAATAAATGTAAGGCTTACATAGAAAACTAAGCCAATGGAAAAATGAATAGCTATAGCAGAAACAAAAAAAATCTGAACAAGAAGGAAGATATATAGAGTGATATAGAGTATACATTGCATACATTGTCTTAATAATGCAAATGGTCAGTATTGCTTTAATAAAAAAAAAAAACCTAGTTGATACAACTATTTTGAGGGAAGGGGAAAAGTGAGATTGGAAGAAATAGAATGTAAGATATCTTCCAACTACCATAAGGGGAAGGCAATAGATAATGAGAGAATGATTAAATTAAAAAGTAGTGTAAGTTTTTCTATTTAGAAAAATGCATATAAATATCAGAAGAAACAGCTAAAGACTTGAAAGTGGTTGCCCCTGAGTAATATCTGGTAAATAATGAGGGACAGGCCAGAAAACAATTTTTTTAATATCAGGATTTTTCTTACTATTAGTATAATAAACATATTAATATTGATTTATGTACTCAGGTAGATATTTTTTCATTTAAAATTAATTTTTAAGAAGTAATAATATTTATATCATGCATAGGTAATGAGGACAGTTATTTCAGTGTTTATCGAGGATGACAATTATTTCAATATTATTTGCTCTTAAATGATTTTATTCTTAGAATTATGTGTGTGAGTCCTTAGTTGCATGGTTGTGTCTGACTCTTTGTGACCCTATGGACTGTTGCCTGCCAGGATCCTCAGTCCATGGGATTCTCCAGACAAGAATACTGGAGTGGGTTGCCATTTTCTTCTCCAGGGGATCTTCCCAACCAAGGGTCAAAGCTGGGTTTCCTGCATGGTAGGCAGGCTCTTTACCATCTGAGCTACCTATGAGTGTGTGTAAAATTGTGACTGAATGAAAGAATGGGATGATGAGAACTAAAAGTATACATTATGGGGTCACTATACAAGTCATGGACTTCTTTTATGTAAGAAAAGAAAATACTTATTGTTGTTTTTTTTGTTTGTTTTGCTTAAGCTGGAAATACATTGTTTTTCTTTCTCCTAAGATTTAGAGTACTTACATTTTAAAAGCAATAGAAACAGAGTATTGCAGTAATAAGAGTGTTTAGGATTATAGTAATAGAGTTTTGAGGCTTTGTGTCTTACATTTTCTCCTAAATAAACCACAACTAACCTTCTGATAAAATACATTACAAACAAAAGCTAATTTTAAATGTAAGCTATTAGCATGAGTTAAGAAACAGTGGAATTATAGTGAGATGTCAATAAATGAAATCATAAAAAAATTGATGGAAATATGAGTCCTACTAGTCAGAAGCATTACTACTTGAGTTATAATTATTCACAAAGCAGGGAAATAAAACAAGCTATGTACAGGAGAATATTTAACTAAAATTCATCAGAATCAGTTAACAAGTTTATTGAGGATACTGCTGCTGTCATTCTGTTGACATTGCTGGCCAAATAATAAATTTTTGTACTAGTAGGAAGCACAGGTGGAACTTGTATTATTAATATCTCATCTTTTAAAAAATGGCTGTTTTATTAAAAGCTCTATCTATTTGTGCTCATGTTTCTAATCCACTGCATTTCCTGGGTGATCTATACTAAGGTGTATGTAAAGTGGTTTTATGAAGAGCCATAACTTGGGAGGATGTTATTTGTGCCTAGGCATTTTTTTAAATGATAACTTTATAGAGATATAATTATGAAGTTCATCCTTTTAAAAGTACAGGATATATAAAGTATATATAAAGTATACTTTGATATTTTAAAGTATATTCATAAAGTTGTACAATCACCACTAATATCAAATTTTGAAGCACTTTTATCACCTTGAAAAAAAAAGACACCCATTAGCCATTTCATCACCTCAAAAAGATACCCATTAGCAGGCCCTCCCCTTATACCTGTCCCTGTTCCTAAGAACTAATAAACTATACTGTTAGTATGGATTGGCCCTTTGTGTCAGAGTTTTTTCACTTCTTTTTTTTCCCCAAGATTCATCCATGTACCTTATTTATAGCTGAATCTTGTTATGTTGTATGGATACACCACATTTAATATGTCTATGTATCACCTGAAGGACCATTTGGGTTGTTTTCATATTTTGATTAATTTGAATAATTCTGCTATGACTGGAGAAGGAAATGGCAACCCACTCCAGTATTCTTGCCTGGAGAATCCCAGAGACAGAGGAGCTTGGTGGGCTGCCTTCTATGGGGTCATACAGAGTTAGACGTGACTGACGCAAGCAGCCAAAGATGGAGAAGCTCTATACAGTCAACAAAAACAAGACCAGGAGCTGACTGTGGCTCAGATCATGAACTCCTTATTGCCAAATTCAGACTTAAATTGAAGAAAGTAGGGAAAATCACTAGACCATTCAGGTATGACCTCAACCAAATCCCTTATGATTATACAGGGGAAGTGAGAAATAGATTTAAGGGGCTAGATCTGATAGATAGAGTGCCTGATGAACTATGGAATGAGGTTCGTGACATTGTACAGGAGACAGGGATCAAGACCATCCCCATGGAAAAGAAATGCAAAAAAGCAAAATGGCTGTCCGGGGAGGCCTTGCAAATAGCTGTGAAAAGAAGAGAAGTGAAAAGCAAAGGAGAAAAGGAAAGATACAAGCATCTGAATGCAGAATTCCAAAGAATAGTGAGAAGAGATAAGAAAGCCTTCTTCAGCGATCAGTGCAAGGAAATAGAGGAAAACAACAGAATGGGGAAGACTAGAGATCTCTTCAAGAAAATCAGAGATACCAAGGGAACATTTCATGCAAAGATGGGCTCGATAAAGGACAGAAATCGTCTAGACCTAACAGAAGCAGAAGATATTAAGAAGACGTGGCAAGAATACACAGAAGAACAGAACAAAAAAGATCTTCACGACCCAGATAATCACAATGGTGTGATCACTCATCTAGAGCCAGACATCCTGGAATGTGAAGTCAAGTGGGCCTTAGAAAGCATCACTATGAACAAAGCTAGTGGAGGTGATGGAATCCCAGTGAAAGATCCCAAATACTGAAAGATGATGCTGTGAAAGTGCTGCACTCAATATGTCAGCAAATTTGGAAAACTCAGCAGTGGCCACAGGGCTGGAAAAGGTCAGTTTTCATTCCAATCCCAAAGAAAGGCAATGCCAAAGAATGCTCAAACTCCCACACAATTGCACTCATCTCACATGCTAGTAAAGTCATGCTCAAAATTCTCCAAGCCAGGATTCCACAATACGTGAACCGTGAAATTCCAGATGTTCAAGCTGGTTTTAGAAAAGGCAGAGGAACCAGAGATCAAATTGCCAACATCTGCTGGATCATCAACATATCAAGAGAGTTCCAGAAAAACATCTGTTTCTGCTTGATTGACTATGCCAAAGCCTTTGACTGTGTGGATCACAATAAACTGTGGAAAATGCTGAAAGAGATGGGAATACCAGACCACCTGACCTGCCTCTTGAGAAATCTGTATGCAAGTCAGGAAGCAATAGTTAGAACTGGACATGGAACAACAGACTGGTTCCAAATAGGAAAAGGAGTATGTCAAGGCTGTATATTGTCACCCTGCTTATTTAACTTATATGCAGAGTACATCATGAGAAACACTGGACTGGAAGAAACACAAGCTGAAATTAAGATTGCTGGGAGAAATATCAGTAACCTCAGATATGCAGATGACACCACCCTTATGGCAGAAAGTGAAGAGGAACTAAAAAAGCTCTTGATGAAAGTGAAAGAGGAGAGCGAAAAAGTTGGCTTAAAGCTCAACATTCAGGAAACCAAGATCATGGCATCCAGTCTCATCACTTCATGGGAAATAGACATAGAAACAGTGGAAACAGTGTCAGACTTAATTTTGGGGGCTCCAAAATCACTGCAGATGGTGACTGCAGCCATGAAATTAAAAGACACTTTGAATTCTTCATATCTTTTGAATTTTGTACCAAACACATCTATCACCTACTAAAAATCAATAATGTATCTTTTTGCCTTCTCAGAATTCTGGGTTATTGACCTGTAGCTGGAAAAAGGCCAAGTCTGGGAGAATGAGCTTGTTAAAGGAAAGAAAGCAAGAACGCATACATGTGTACCTTTTCTCATCATTCACCAAGCATTAGTTTTCACTATTTTAACTAAATGAGTGAAGTATTGAGCTTGTTTCCATAAGGAAGAGGGCTTCATGGGGAAAAAGGTAACACAAATTTACTTTCCAAGGGGCCATCCTTCTCAGACTTGCCTGTGGTTCTTTTAATGTCAGTCAGAAGTATTGCAAGTTCACTGGCAAGAAGAGAGAGAAAATAGAGAAAAGAAAAATTACCTTTTTGATTCTAAAGTGTCAAGGTGATGAAACTTAGTCAGTAGTCCTAGCTGAGCAGCCCCAAAGCATCTGCTTTTACCTTTGACTTCAACTTTTTCAAATTAAAAACACTATGTCAAAATTTCTTGTATGTACTGCCATCTCAATATCTACTTTATGAATTTTCTAAGAATTTCACTGCATTTAAAACTTCTTATAATAAAGAGGTCACACATTTTAAAACAAGCATATGAACAAGGAATATACTGTAACTGCATTATGTAAACCATAAACACCCAGGCAGCTCCATTAAACCCAATGGTGTTTTATCCTTTATTTATTTTTTAAATATAAATTTGTTTTATTGAAGGTTAATTACAACATTGTATTGGTTTTATCCTTTATAAATACAGTAACTGCATTGCTGTGAAATACTCGAAGTGCTAAGAAACCCAATTATTTCCACCAAAATAAATAAATAAATAAATAAAAGACACTCCTTGGAAGAAAAGTTATGACCAACCTAGATAGCATATTCAAAAGCAGAGACATTACTTTGCCAACAAAAGTTCATCTAGTCAAGGCTATGGTTTTTCCAGTGCTCATATATGGATATGAGAGTTGGACTGTGAAGAAGGCTGAGCGCCGAAGAATTGATGCATTGAACTGTGGTGTTGGCAAAGACTCTTGAGAGTCCCTTGGACTGCAAGGAGATCTGACCAGTCCATTCTTAAGAAGATCAGCCCTGGGATTTCTTTGGAAGGAATGATGCTAAAGCTGAAGCTCCAGTACTTCACATGGTCACCTCATGTGAAGAGTTGACTCATTGGAAAAGACTCTGATGCTGGGAGGGATTGGGGGCAGGAGGAGAAGGGGACGACAGAGGATGAGACAGCTGGATGGCATCACCGACTCGATGGATATGAGTTTGAGTGAACTCCGGGAGTTGGTGATGGACAGGGAGGCCTGGCATGCTGCGATTCCTGGGGTTGCAAAAAGTTGGACATGACTGAGCGACTGAACTGAACTGAACTGATGCAACTTAGCAGCAGCAGCAGCAGCTATGTATATCGGTGTTCATGCTTTTGTGTGGACATGTTTTCAGCTCTCTTGGATATATACGTAGGGTTTAAATTCTTCCTTTCATACCTATATTCTTTAATTCTTTTTCCTTGATTCACTGACTTGGTTAGAAGCTCTTGTTTTCAGTCACTCAGTCATGTCTGACTCTTGATGATCCCAAAGAAGCAGCAGCTCTACAATAATGGTAACTAGAAGTGATGCAGGTAGAAATCCTTGTCTCGTTCCTGATATTGCAGGGAAAACATTCAGTTTCTCACCATTAAGTGTGACACTGCTGCTGCTGGTGCTGCTAAGTCACTTCAGTCGTGTCCGACTCTTTGCAACCCCATGGACTGCAGCCTACCATGCTCCTCCGTCCATGGGATTTTCTAGGCGAGAGTATGGGAGTGGGTTGCCATTGCCTTCTCTGAGTGTGATACTAGTTGTGGCCTTTTTTTGTAGGTAATCTATATCACATTGCAAAAGTTCCATTCTATTCCATAGTGTTGTGTTTTCATTTTAAATAGGTGTTAGATTAAGTCTGTAGTTTTCTGTAATGCTTTGGTCTGCTTTGATATCAGAGTAATATTGGAGTCAGAATGAGTTGAAATGTGTTTTGTGCGCTTTTATTTTGGAAGAGTTTGTGAAAAATCGGTGTTGCTTGCTTTAAATGTTTGGTAGAATTCATCAGAAAGCCATCAGGGCCTGGGCTTCTCTTTGTGGGAAAATTTAAATTACTGAGTCAACCTGTATTTATTATTGATCTATTCAGATTTTCTATTTCTTCATGAGTCATTTTTGGTAGTTTATGTTTTTCTAGAATTTTTTCAATATCATCTAATTTATATAATTGGTTATTTCAGAGTGTATTGCTTAATGTCCACATGAAAGTAAATTTCCTGTATTTGTTTCAAATACTGTTAAGAATTTTATTTTGTATTTATCATTTGTTCTTCCCATTTTTTCATCTCCCTGTCTTCTTTTTCCTGCCTTCTTATATTTTACTTGAATATCTTTCAGAATTCCATTTTGATCTGTCTGCAGTGTTTGAGTATATAGTTTTATATAGATTTTTAGTGATATCTTTTTGTATATATTAATTCAAGTGAGTTACAGAAAACTTACCTCCCATTTATGTCTTTTTATCCTCCCATGTTTATAATATAGGTGTCTTATACATTTCCTTCACACATATTTATAAGTATAACAATACTATAATTTTTGCATAACTGCCAAATGTAATTTTAAAAATTCAACAGGAAAGCCTATTTACTTACCGATATTTTTCCTTGCCATGTTGCCTCTTCCTTCCTAATCTCAAGTTTCTTCTTCTGTTTCCTTTCTGTGTGAAGGACGTCCTTTGGCCATTCCTTTAAGGTAACAAATTCTGGTGACAAATTCTATTAGTTTTCGTTCATCTGAGAATGCTTTGATTCCCTCTTCACTTCTGAAGGATATTTTTGCCAGCATAGGCATTTAAGTTGATATTTTTGTTTGTTTGTTTTTCTTTCAGGAATTAAAAGATGTTGTGCCACCTTTTCCTGGCCTTTGGGATTTCTGGGAAGTGTTCTGTTATCATTCTTATTGTTTTTTCCCTGTAAGTAAGGTGTTCTTTTTCACTGGCTGCTTTCAAAGTTTTGAATTTAAATTTTAGAAGTTTGAGTAACATGTATCTTAGCATGCAGTTCTTTGGGCTTATCCTGTTTGGGGTTGTTCAGCTTCTTGAACCTTTATGTTTGTTTTTTATTTATTTATTTGCCAAAATTGAGACACTTTCAGCCTTTACTTTTTTGAGTACTTTTTTTTTAGCCCTGTCTTCTTTCTCCTCAACTTCCAGAACTCCAATGATACGACTATTAGATCTTTTGTTATAGTCTCAACATATCTCAGAGGGTCTGTTAACTGTTTGTTTGTTAGGTTAATTTATTTTCTTTCTGTTTTTCAGGCTGAGTAATTTTTGTTGTTCATTCTCCAATTCCTGATTTTTTCTCTGGTCTCCATTTGCCACTGATCATATCAACTATGTTTTAAAATTATGGTTATTGTATTTTTCTTTTGTGAAATATCCACTTGGTTCTTTATATCTTTTCTTTCTTTACTGGTACTTTGTATTATTTTCTTTTGGCATTCTAATTTTTAGTTTGTTTCAAGAATGTTTGCAATTGTCTGTGGAGGTATTTATATCATGGCTGCTTTAAAGTTCTTGTAATATAATTCTAACATCTCCTTTTTCTTGGGGTTGGCATCTAGTGATTATCTTTTTTCCATTAAGTTTGAGATTTTGATTTTTTTTCTTTTTAATGGGTACTTCCCCTTTCTCTTCTTTTTTTAAATTTTTTTTTATTGTTTTTTTTTTTAACACCAAAAACATTTTGTATTGGGGATATTGCTGAGTAACAATATTGTGATAGTTACAGGTGAACAAGGAAGGCATTCAGCCACATATATACTTGAATCCATTCTCCCCCAAACCCCTCTCCCATCCCGGCTGGCACATAACATTGAGCAGAGTTCCATGTTGCTCTACAATAGGTTTTTGTTGGTTATCCATTTAAAATATATCAGTGTGTCCATGACCTTCCCAAAGTCCTTAACTGTCCCTTCCCCCTAACAATCATGAGTTCATTTTCTAAGACTGTGAATCTCTTTCTGTTTTGTAAATAAGTTTATTTGTTTTTCTTTTTAGATTCCAGATATGAGATATCATGTATTTCACCTTCACTGTCTGACCTACTTCACTCATTATGACACTCTCTAGATCCATCCATGTTGCTGCAAATGACCTTATTCATTCTCTTTAAAGGCTGAGTAATATTCCATGGAATATATGTACCATATCTTCTTTATCCATTCATCTGTCAATGGTCATGTAGGTTGTTTCCATGTCTTGGTCATTGTCAACAGTGCTGCAATGAACACTGGGGTGCATGTATACTTTGGGGCCATGTTTTTGGATAGCTTTCTGTGATTGTGGTATTAATTCTAGAGGCTGATGAGACTGTAGTTCTTATTTCTTCTGTCTGCCTTCTCGTGGATGAGGATAAGAGGCTTGTGCATGCTTTCTGATGCAAGGAACTGGCTCTGGGGGAAATTGGGTCTTGCTTTGGTGGGCAGGACTGTGCTCAGTAAAACTTCAATCCAATTTTTTGCTGATGGGGGTGGGGTGCTGTGCTCCCTCCCTGTTAGTTGTTTGGTCTGAGACAACCCAGTACTGAAGTCTATAGGCTTCTATAGTAGGGCTATTGTAGGCCTCCCAGAGAACTTATGCAGAGACAGATCTCCCAGAACTGCTACTGCCAGTGACCCTGTCCCTGCGGCAGGCCACTGCTGACTCATGCCTCTGCAGGAGAACCTCAAACACTCACAGGTAGTTCTGGCTCAATCTCCTGTGGGATGACTGCTCCTTTTCCCTGGGTCCTGGCGTACACAAGATTTTGTTTGTCCCCTCCAAGAGTCTCTGTTTCCCCCAGTCCTATGGGAACTCTGTAATCAAATTCTGCTGGCCTTCACAGTTAGGTTCCCTGTGGATTCTCAGTCCCTTGGCCAGATCTCCAGGCTGGGGAGCCTGGTGTGGGGTCTAGAACCTTCACAACAGTTTGAGAACTTCTTTTGTCTTATTATTCTCCAGTTTTTGAGTTCCCCACCTGGCAGGTATAGGATTTGATTTTATAGTAATTGTTCCTCTCCTACTGTTTTGTTGTAGCTTCTCATTTGTCCTTGGATGTGGGGTATCTTTTTTTTTGTGGGTTCCAGTGTCTTCCTGTCGATGGTTGTTCAACAGCTAGTTGTGATTTTGGTGCTCTGGCAGGATAAGATAGGCACATATCCTTCTACTTTGCCATCTTGATCTTGTCTTGAAATTTTCATGGTTCTTGATCATGAGCAAAGTTCTATTTAAATCAGAACATGTTCATAATATGTATGAAACTTTGGATCTTATTTAAAACTTCTGTGTTAGCTGCCTTTCTGTGACACCTCTCATGTAGTGGAGGAAGAAAGGCTGTTTCTATTGCCAGGTAGAGACAAGAGCCCAGATTCTCTACTCAGCCTCCAGTGACCCTCAAGGAGAGTGAGATATTATTGCTAGATCTCCCCATGTGATTGCCACTGACACTGGTGGGGGTGGCCTTATTACTACTGGGTCAAAGACGTTATCCCCACAAGGCTTTCTTAACACTACTCCATTGTGGAGTATGTAGGGGACTCTGTTAAGTCCGAGTAGATGTAAAAGTTCAATCTCCACTAACACCTCTGGTGATGGACTTCATTGCCCTCCAGTGGGAATGGAAGTCCTTACTCTAACTTGGCCTTCTTTGATATCATCTCAGCAGGGATAGTAAGGCACCTTCTTACAGGTGGAAGTGCCACACTCATCTTTTTCCTGATATAGATGGAAATGTGGTCATAGATTTTTCCACAGGATTTTTTTTTTTTCTGTTTGACTGCAGTAAAGCAGATATTGTTGATAAGTTTTCTGTCTTGATAAGTTTCCCTTTTTTGTGGCTAGAGAGAGCAGGTTGTTGTTATTGTTTTTTATAATGTGTCAGTACAGTTTGGTCCTTACTTACGCTTACTGCTTGGAAGAAAGTTTATGACCAACCTAGATAGCATATTCAAAAGCAGAGACATTACTTTGCCGACTAAGGTCCGTCTAGTCAAGGCTATGGTTTTTCCTGTGGTCATGTATGGATGTGAGAGTTGGACTGTGAAGAAGGCTGAGCACCGAAGAATTGATGCTTTTGAACTGTGGTGTTGGCGAAGACTCTTGCGAGTCCCTTGGACTGCAAGGAGATCCAATCAGTCCATTCTGAAGAAGATCAGCCCTGGGATTTCTTTGGAAGGAATGATGCTAAAGCTGAAACTCCAGTACTTTGGCCGCCTCATGCGAAGAGTTGACTCATTGGAAAAGACTCTGATGCTGGGAGGGATTAGGGGCAGGAGGAGAAGGGGACAACAGAGGATGAGATGGCTGGATGGCATCACTGACTCGATGGATGTGAGTCTGAGTGAACTCCGGGAGTTGGTGATGGAGGGGGAGGCCTGGCGTGCTGCGATTCATGAGGTCGCAGAGAGTTGCACACGACTAGCGACTGAACTGAACTGAACAGTTTGGTCACTCAGTTGAGTCCAATTCTTTGTGATTCCCTGGACTGCAGCATTCCAGGCTTCCCTGTACATCACCAACTCCTGGAACATGCTCAAACTCATGTCCATCGAGTTAGTGATACCACCCAATCATCTCATTATCTGGCGACCCCTTCTCCTCCTGCTTTCAACCTTTGCAAGCATCAGAGTCTTTTCTAAAGAGTCAGTTCTTCACATCAGGTAGCCAAAGTATTGGAGCTCCAGCTTTAGCATGAGTCTTTCCAATGAATATTCAGGACTGATTTCCTTTAAGATTGGCTTGTTTGATTTCCTTTCAGTCCAAGGGACTTTCAAGAGTCTTCTCCAACATCACAATCTAAAAGCATCAATTCTTCAGTGCTCAGCTTTCTTTATTGTCCAACTTTCACATCCATACATGACTACTGGAAAAACCATAGCTTTGACTAGGTGGATGTTTGTCGGCAAAGTAATGTCTCTGCTTTTTAATATGCTGTCTAGGTTCATCACAGCTTTTCTTCTAAGGAGCAAGTGTCTTAATTCTGTGGCTCCAGTCACCATATGTAGTGATTTTGGAGCCCAAGAAAATAAAGTCTGTCACTGTTTCCATTGTTTCCCCTCTATTTGCCATGAAGTGATAGGACAAGATGCTGTGATCTTAGTTCTTGAATGTTGAGTTTTAAGCCAGCTTTTTCACTCCCCTCTTTCACTTTCATCAAGAGGCTCTTTAGTTCTTCACTTCGGCCACCTGATGCGAAGAACTGACTCATTTGAAAAGACTCATTTGCTGGGAAAGATTAAAGGTGGGAGGAGGAGGGGACGACAGAGGATGAGATGATTGGATGGCATCACCGACTCAATGGACATGAGTTTGAGTAAACTCCATGAGTTGGCAATGGACAGGGAGGCCTGGCGTGCTACAGTCCTTGGGGTCATGAAGAGTCAGACATGACTGAGCGACTGAACTGAACTGACCTACTCAATGAGATAAATGACCTTTAACTACTTTTATTTTTCTCTTTTCTATAAAACAAATCTTTGAATAGAGATAGTACTAATAAAAGAAGAAGAAGAAGAAAAAAACAATAATGAAACCAGGTGACATGCTAAGGATGTAAATCAGCGCCACATTGCCCAGACCCTTACATCCGCTGTTTATATACTGGGCTAAATTCAAAGAATGAGGATGTAAGACTCCTGCATGCGAAAGTCAAAGGATGGCTACTGGATTCCTCAGTTTATCTGCTACAAATCCTGAGAAATAAACTGAATTTTTTCTCCTTAATGGAACAACATAAAGGCATACAGTATAATATACATTGAGATAAAAGTAATTGTTGATTTTTCTCATTTTTAAAGATAAGAGAAATGATATTGAAAGTAGTTAGGAGATTTTTCCCAGGTTGTCACAATCTCAGTGGCAGAATTGAGTTTTCAAATCCAGGCTGTTTTCTATTTGCTATGCTACTTCCATTATAGCATTCTATTACGTCAATAGATAGAACTTATTTTTAATTTTGACTTAATAACAAAGTAATTATTGTGTATTATTGAATTCTGTGTATTATTGAATTCAAACTCAAGAATTTCCATAAGAAATAATTCTATAGTTCTGTCTTAAATAAAATGGCACAGAGCTTCCAGTTACAATGGAGAAATGTATTTTGCAGGTAGGTTACCTTGGGGTGCCAAATCACTTGATACATGAGTATTAGGGTGGGTCTAAAGTGAATTATCTTTGCTTTGTAATAATGGTGTGCCATTCATCTAAATGTAAGTTCCTTAAAATTAGTCTTTCTCTCCAATTTTTTTCTTTTAAACATTGGTATTTTTCCAAAATTTCTAAGTGTATTAAAATCAACTTAATTGCTCCCAATAATCATAAACTCCATAAAGCAATTTATGTTAGTGTCTCTATCATATTCTTCTTAAAATGAGTAGATTATAAACAGACCTCCACACGTCTGAAATATGAGTTTTAGTTTTAATGTGATATATGTCTTAAATAAGTAAATAAATATCAAAATGGATTATTATATACAGAAAAATAAATTCTGCCCAGGCAACATTAGTATTCATTGGAGCCTCCATTTATATTATCATTTTAGATGAAAAATTAGCCTTTGTATTCAACTCAACTTTAACAATCAAGTCTGGATGCAGTGTATTGATTCAGAATTTTGGAACATCACTTCTGATCATATCATGTTGCAACAAAATGTATTATGACATGATGAGCCTGGCTTGAATCTTTGCTATGAATAACTACAATGAAAAAAGATATGAAGCAGAATTGTTAAAAGGAAATCCAAAAAGGAAAGGATGTATTTAATGACATCTATAGAAATGGCTGCACTAAATAGACTCTGTTGTGGAAGAGTCGGGGTTTCTGCGACCTAATGATGGAAGTAAAAAGTCTGAGAATAAGAAGCTTTAGTTCTGAAAGAATTACTCCCCCAGTGCAATGACCTCCCCACATCTAAGAGTCAAACTGTCTCAGAAATTGAGTGTTTATTTAGGGACAATGGAGTGATAATATCTCCATGAGACAGGAGAGATCAAGGTTATACAGATATTTCCAAATGATCCAGACTCCTTTAATGTCAGGTGACTGCCATTCCCAGGTTGTAAAGTAGAAGAAAGTTCTAAATGAAAACGTGTGGCTGTGAATTACCACTCTGGTTAATGGTGTTTTTGTTAATAAAAGATCGAGAAGGCAGATTAAAAAGCCAGAAGTTTCCAACTTTTGAGGCCAGCTAATTCCAGCTACTTCCTCAACTGTGAGCCATTCATTAGTCTGCCAAGTGAAAAATCACTCTAATACTAGGACTCCCTTGATATATTCTCTGTTAGTCATTCAGTTGTGTCCGACTCTCTGTGACCCCATGGACTGTAGCCCACCAGGCTGTTCTGTCCGCAGAATTCTCCAGGCAAAAATACTGCAGTGGGTTTTGCTGAATAACACTATGAGGAAGGAGAGGAAGGCAAGGGGGATGAGGCAGAGGAAGACAGGAAAGGAGGAAGGAGGGAAAAACCAGATACAAACCCTAGTTAAAGGAATACTTATTTTCATCAGATTTTGGTTTAATACAAAATACTTAGCATTGAGGGGCTTCGCAGGCGGCTTGGTGGTAAAGAATCCACCTGCCAATGCAGGAGATGCAGAGTTGATCCCTGGATTGGGAAGATTCCATGGAGAAGGAAATGGCAATCCACTCCAGTATTCTTGCCTGGGAAATCCCACGGACAGAGGAGCCTGGCAGGGCTACAGTCCATGGGGTCATAAAAGTGTCAGACACAGCTTCATGACTAAACAACAACAACAACACAAAAATTCAGTATTGAATTAATAGAGATCAGGAGTTGTAGGCTGTAGACCATGATGTCTCTGCCTTGTTTTGTAACTTTGAAATACCACCAAGAAACTCTGGTTCTCATGGTTCTTTGCCAAAAAATCAGAAAGTTTAACTAGAATTTGCTTAAGGTTCTGTATCAATTACTAAAATGATAGAATCAATTACATGCCTTTCACATGCCATCTCATTTGATGATCACACCAGTTAAGTTTTATGATCTCAGTTTTATAGCTGAATTTATGGAGACAGTGCAGTTAAACAGTTTATCTCATTTGACCTGACAAAAGAAAGAGTAACAGATAGATTGGATTTTATGTCTGTCTGGCTCCAAAGACAAAGCTTTACTATTCCAAGCCATTGTACTTTGCAAAATAATAGATATTTAGTTAAATGTTGAAGTGAATACTGTTTCTCTAATTTTACCTGAAAACATAAAGATTTACTTTTAAGGTTATGGAGATCT
This sequence comes from Capricornis sumatraensis, assembly GCF_032405125.1. Lineage (NCBI taxonomy): Eukaryota > Metazoa > Chordata > Mammalia > Artiodactyla > Bovidae > Capricornis > Capricornis sumatraensis. The sequence goes on from NC_091072.1 coordinate 98,306,228, forward strand.
CTTGATAAAATAGCTTATGTTAGATTATCAACATTCTTTCTTGGAAAAGAATGGTTCACAGTAAACACTCAATATCCTGAATGAATGGGAAAAACTGGCTGTGCTGGCAACAAAATAATCTATACACCCCCTCCACTGTGTTCATGGGGTTCTCAAGACAAGAATACTGAAGTGGTTTGCCATTCCTTTCTCCAGTGAACCACATTTTCTAAGGCTGTGACTAGCAGGAACATGCCCTTCAGCTGCTCCATGTAGCCAGACGTTATGCCTGGTGCCTTAGTTGTCTCACCGCTGGTTCTCGTTGAACATGTAAATCTTCACCTGCCATCAGCTGTCAGTCAATTTGCCTACCAGGGCCTGGGGCAAAGGCCCTGCTGGAGTCAACAATCCCTCTGCCATCTGTTTGGATATAGTTGTATTTTACTTCTTCGTGAAAGATGCTCTCGATTTCTTCATTCTCTCCTAATGTGACTATTAAAATAAAGATACAGACTTATAGCTTGTTGTTGTTGTTGTTCAGTTGCTAGGTTGTGTCTGACTCTTAGCAACCTCATGGATAGCAGTATGCCAGGCTTCCTTGTCCTTCACTATCTCCTGGAATTTGATCAAATTTGTGCCCATTGAGTCAGTGATGCTATCTAACCATCTCATCCTCTGTCACCCTCTTTTCCTCCTGCCTTTAATCTTTCCCAGCATCAGGGTCTTTTCCAATGAGTCAGTTCTTCACATCAGGTGACCAAAGTATTAGAGCTTCAACTTTAGTGGCTGATTTTTTTTTTAATTGACTGGTTTGGTCTCCTTGAAAGTCCATGAGACTCTTAACAAATATATGCTTTTTAACAAGCATAAAAAGAGAATGCATGTTTCTGTTCAGAAAAAAGTCCCAAATGATAGACATGAAGCTTGTCATCATTAAAAAAATACTCATTAGCAGATCTTTCCAGGTGATACAGAAGCAGACCTTATGAAAAACATACTTTAGTAATCACAAACTATTCACTATACGTTTTAGAGTGTCTGTCTAGTCAAGGCTATGGTTTTTCCAGTGGTCATGTATGGACGTGAGAGTTGGACTGTGAAGAAAGCTGAGCACCGAAGAATTGATGCTTTTGATCTGTGGTGTTGGAGAAGACTCTTGAGAGTCCCTTGGACTGCAAGGAGAGCCAACCAGTCCATTCTAAAGGAGATCAGCCTTGGGATTTCTTTGGAAGGAATGATGCTAAAGCTGAAACTCCAGTACTTTGGCCACTTCATGCGAAGAGTTGACTTATTGGAAAAGACTGATGCTGGGAGGAATTGGGGGCAGTAGGAGAAGGGGATGACAGAGGATGAGATGGCTGGATGGCATCACTGACTCACTGGACGTGAGTCTGAGTGAACTCCGGGAGTTGGTGATGGAGAGGGAGGCCTGGCGTGCTGCAATTCATGGGGTCACAAAGAGTCAGACATGACTGAGCAACTGAACTGAACTGAACTGAACTGATATACCTTAGAGTCAGACAAAGCAGGCTTCTAAACCTAGTAATCTGACTCTAGGCAAATACATTAGCTTCCTGTTAAGAATGGGCAAAATTATTGCTATTTGTATGCTTGTGATAAGGATTAGAAATAATATAACTAAGTTATTGGCAAATAAGTCTTTAGTAATTGGCATGTACTATGGTGGGAAATAAAAAGGATGTCCTCCTTGGCTTACTGAGTGAAGAAAGTGAGTTGTTGTTGTTGTTTTTTTTTTTTAGTAGCATAAATTGTAAGTTTTTCAAACAGTATCCATGGATAACTGTCTGGGGATACATATAAATGAGGTATATTTTCCAGTTTTAGTAATGCTTTTTTTGTCTCTCATATATCTTTCAGTGCATGTATTACTTTGAAAAACTAATAAAGATGATTTCTTGAATCTCTTTGCTATTGAACCAACTCTAAACAAAGTTATCTATACAAATCAGCAGTTGCACAGAGTAGAACATAACTAATTATAATTGTATGGTGACATTCTGGAACAGACAGGGAGATTCCTGGACTGACCTTAGGCAAGTAGTGCAGAATGAACTTATTCTAAGCAGCCACACAACTTGGGTCTAAGCAAACATATCACCTCTGCCTTTGATTTCTTTGGAATGCCACAAAGGCCCTGTTGTTGTAATACTTTTGTGGTCTCTACTTATTAACTTAGTGTTGTAACCTGACTGTTTCATAACTGGCAATAAAATTACAGAATCAAATTCTGAGTGTGTACATGCAAATTATTCAGGTTAAAAAAAAAAATCGAGCTGGGAAATACAGAGACTCAAATCCCCTTACTAATTTTAACTTCATATAGCTCACAATTTTGAAATAATAGGAAGATCTCAAGAGTAATAATGATATACAGCAGCCAACAAGTTTAGAGTAATGGCAGAAGTCTCTTTTGTTTTTCAGTTTAAACTAGTTTGTAAATACATAAGGAATTTTTTTTTTAATTTCAGTTTTTTCTTCTGTGTTTCAGTTCTTACAGTCTGATTTAATCAATGATACCAACTATTGGGTGCAATCTTCTGGTGGGCTACAGTCCATGGAGTCGCAGGAGTCGGACACGACTAAGCGACTCAACCACCACCACCACCACTATATTGTCAAACCCAGGACTGTGGCTTCACAGTAGGAGCCCATCCATCTTTCACCCATACCTTTAGCCATAGAAACTTAAGAGAAAATACTGATCAATTTTGGCCCATAAAGTGAAGGTATTCAATAAGATTCTTTCATGGTTCTATTTCAAAAGTAGTATACAATAATTAATAAGAGCTTGAAAGGTGAAAGTGAAAGTCATTAAGTCATGCCCAACTCTTCGACTTCGTAGACTACAACCTGCCAGGCCCTTATGTCCATGGGATTTTCCAGGCAAGGATACTGGAGTAGGTTGTCATTTCCTTCTCCAGGGGATCTTCCTGACCCAGGGATTGAACCCGAGTCTCTTGTACTGCAGGCTAATTCTTTACCAACTGGGATACCAGGCAAGCCCAATTAAGAGCTTATGCACCAGAATACCTGCACTCAGATGCAGTTGTCTAATTTATGTATTCATTTAGCAACTGTTTGTGAACCAGACATCATTTTGGACACTGGGAATTATATAGTGAAAAAAACACAGAGCTGTCTCTGCCATCATATTTTTTAATATTCCAGTAGGAGGACACAGAAAAAGGAAACAGAAAATAAAGAACTATGAGGTAAGAGCAGACACAGTAACTGCCGTAATGTGTAGAAGGTTTTGTTTGCTAGCTTGTTAGATCAACTTAGTACTAATACTTTGAAAAGTGATTGAACATCTCACACGAAACATGAAACTAGATAATATTACCAAATGCATAGGACTGAAGTGAAACAGTACACATAAAGTGCTGAACTCGGTGGCTAATGTATAGTTAAGTGCTCAAAAAACCCTAAGCTGATAGAAGACTTTCACAACTTAATAAAGACTATACAAAATCTGCAGCTTACCAGGTGGTAGAGTGGTAAAGAATCTGCCTGCCAATGTAAGAGATGGAAGAGGTGTGGGTTCAATCCCTGGGTGAAGAAGATCCCCTGGAGTAGAAAATGACAACCTGCTCCAGTATTCTTGCCTGGAAAATTCCATGAACAGAGGAGCTGTATAGGCCATGGTCCATGGGGCCACAAAGAGTTGGACATGACTGAGTGACTAAGTGTACACACACAAGAAATCTACAGCTAACACTAAACTTAATGGCAAGAACTCCAGGCTTTCCCACTGATATCAGGACCAAGGCAAGGATGCTCCCTCTCACCACTCCTTTTCAAGGTTGAACTAAAAATCCTTGCTGATGCAATAAAGCATAGAAATAGAATAAAAGCCATACACATTGGCAAAGACAGAGCTCCTTTGTTCCTTCCACCTTGTCAGTAATCAGGAAGAAGAGGGCTATCCAGTGGCCAGGAAGTGATGTCATCACATACTGAATATGCTGTCCCCTTGATCTTGGACTTCCCAGCCTCCAGAAGTGTGAAAAATAATTCGTTTTTGTTGCTTATAAGCCACCCAATCTATTTATGTTATAGCAGCCTGAATGGACTAGGATAGTCAAAGAATTAATTTCTATCAAATGTGTTGTCCTCTTTGGGGCCTTTCCCTCTTCATCTTGCTGAGTCAACAAAGCAAAAGGGGGGGAAACCCCTATTTCTTAAATGAGATTAAATTCCTTAGAGAAGATTCCTTAAATACTTATTGTCCACTAAGAATAAAAGAAAAGACTAGGTAGCAAAGGATCTTGGTATTAGTCTCAGCATCCCCAACCTCTCTGAGATTCGTTTTACCCATCTCTAAGACAGGGACAATTACTACCTTCAGTTATATGTAGATATCTGTGAGCTTGTCATGAACTGTTATTTGAACACATAAATGTAAGAGAGTACTGTATTTCTTGAACTGATATATATTATTTTTCTCAAAGTGGCAACTGAAAGAGTTAACAGCATAGAAACTACCTTCTTCCAGTATCTTACGGGGTCATTGTATAGGTGAAAAAATCAGGTTTTGTTTTCCTAAGTGAGGCAGTCTAGTGTGTTTTTACTATGTAGGTAAGGTTTCTTAGCGTTAGCTAATATTGCCAAAGTAGTCAAGCTTTCCATCTGTATGCCACTCGTCAAGATCAAGCCATGCTCCTTTCAAAAGACCATATTTCCCACCAGAGAATGTTACCTTTTTCTAAACCAATCAAAAATATTAGTCATGCAAGTAATGATAATAAAAATAGGTATGATACTAATAGCCCACAGTTATATAAAACTCTCTATATCAAGCACTGTTTGTAGCCTTATATCATCTTACAGTGTATTTGGGTCATTACTCAAAAGTTCTGGTCTTCTACTGCCTGGATTGACATTACAGTTGAATTGACAGTATTCATTCATGAAGTGAATGTTTTTAGAGGGCCTCATATGAGACAGACTTCTGTTTGAAAAGTTAAAACTGATAGTCCCACCGTGCCTCACACCCCAGTCATTTTCAGTTCTGTGAAAGTATAAGCTGCCTTATCCCTCAATCTTTCACAAATCCTCATCTACAAATTAATTTGTTCTATTTCCCTGCTGCCCTTTATTCCTACTCTTTTCTCTGCTTGTCTGGGACTTTTACATGGTAAATAAACTACCTTATATTCTCAAACTCTCCAGAGAATACTCTCTTCTTTTCCAAGCTTAACTGAACTTGACTCACCTTCAGGTCTAATCTTTCACCCTACAACCACCCAGAGAATACATGTTCATGCAGGGATGGCCCACAAAATCACAGGGCAGGTTCATGGGTGCAGTAGCACAGTTTTTCTTAGCATTCTATTACCTTTCCACATCTTCATTTTTTAAATCCATCATCATTTGGAGATTGTATCATCTGGTTCAATGTAACATGAGCTGTATTTTAAAAACAAAACCAGATAACTTAATAAACATAAATGGATATCAACTCATTTAATATTTATTTGTGTTCAGATGTTGTTCAGTTTCCCAGTCATGTCTGACTCTTTGCAACCCCATGGACTGCAGCACACCAGGCCTCCCTGTCCCTCACCATCTCCCAAAGTATGCTCAAGTTCATGTCCATTGCAATGGTAATGTCATCCAGCCATCTCATCTTCTGATGCCCTCTTCTCCTGCCCTCAGTCTTTCTCAGCATCAGGGACTTTTCCAATGAGTGAGCTGTTTATATCAGATGACCAAAATACTGGAGTTTCAGCTTCAGCATCAGTCCTTCCAATGAGTATTCAGAGATGATTTCCCTTAAGATTGACTAGTTTGATATCTTTGCTGTCCAAGGGACTCTTAGGAGTCTTCTCCAGCACCACAGTTCAAAGGCATCAGTTCTTCCACACTCCACCTTCTTTATGGTCCAGCTTTCACAACTGTATGTGACCACTAGGAAGACCATAGCCTTGATTATATGGACCTTTGTCCTCAGAGTAATGTCTCTGCTTTTCAGCACACTGTCTATGTTTGTTGTAGCTTTCAGGCCAAGAAGCAAATGTCTTCTGATTTCATGGCTGCAGTCACCATTCGCAGTGATTTTAGAGCCTAAGAATAGGAAATCTGTGACTACTTCCACCTTTCCCCTTCTATTTGCCATGAAGTAATGGGGCCAGATGCCATGATCTTAGTTATTTTAATGTTTAATTTTAAGTTGGCTGTTTAACTCTCCTCCTTTGCCCTCATCAAGAAGCCCTTAGATCCTTTTCTCTTTCTCCCTGCATAGTGGTATCATCTGCATGTCAGGTTGTTGATGTTTTCCCTGCCTATCTTGATTCCAGCTTGTAATTCATCCAGCACAGCATTTCTCATGAGGTGCTCAGCATATAGATTAAACAAACAGGGTGACAGAAGACAGCCCTGTTATATTCCTTTCTCAATCTTGAACCAATCAGTTGCTCCACACATGGTTCTAACTGTTGCTTCTTGACCTGGATACAGGTTTCTTAGGAGACAGGTAAGATGGTCTGGTATTGCCATCTCTTTAAGAGGTTTCAACAGTTTATTATGATCCACACAATCAAAGACTTTGGCGTGGTCAATGAAACAGAGGTAGGCATTTTTCAGTAATTCCCTAGCTTTCTTTATGATCGAGCGAGTGTTGGCAATTTGATCTCTGGTTCCTCTTCCTTTTCTAAACCCAGCTTCGACATCTGGAAGTTCTTGGTTTGCATAATGTTGAAGGCTAGCATGCAAGATTTTAAGGAAAAGACAGCCAATTAAATTATTTTTAATTAAAAAAAATGTTCTAGAACTGAGTACAACGTCTAATTCATTCCGAAGACCAAATAATTCCACACATATTCCACTGATAAAATCTGTATCCTGCATTTTTCATATTTGTGAATGTTATCTATATAACTAAAATGAATTTGTTGTAAAATATAATCAATAAATATTAAAAAGATTAACAAACCCAAAGTCATATTAAGGATCATTGGAAGAATAAACTATAGGTACTTGGACTCTTCCTGTCAGATACATGTGTCAACTAGCACAATAATGAGAATATTTTCTCTTAATAGTAAATTGTGTCTGTGTGCTCAGTCATATCTGACTCTTTGTAACCCATGGACTGTAGCCCACCAGGCTCCTCTGTCCATAGAATTTTCCAGGCAAAAATACTGGAGTGGGTTTCCATTTTGTACTCTAGGGGATCTTCCCAACCCAAGGATCAAACCCACATCTCTGTGTCTCCTGCACTGGCAGGCAGATTCTTTATCACAAGTGCCACCTGGTGAGCCCTAATAGTAAATGAGTAACTTCTAATCATGCTCTCTTCTGTTTGGTTTTCCCTCTGTGAGAACAGAATCAGCACGTAGTTCTCTACACTAATGGAGAACAACATTAATATCCCTAGTAAAAAGCAGATGACCATTCTATTGGGAGTCTTGCAGTCATGATAGCAGAAGGAAGGGAGGAAGGGGAAAAGGAAAGGAAGGAACTAGACATTAGCAATTTTAATTTCTGAGGCTGCAAGTGTCCTTTATGACCACTTGATTGCCTTGATTTAACACAATTTATTGAAAAATGTACTGTTTGCCAAGTAATAATAAGTGCCATGGAAAATACTACTAGGGAGGCGAGAACAGAAAAGCTACAGGACTGGAATAATTATCCTTGAACTTTTAATTCTATAAAATCATGGAGAATGTCTATTTTATTCACCAACATACCTTACGTTGAACTCAGTGCCTAGCACATTGGCAGTGCCTAACAGAGATCTGGTGAGTGAATGAATGAATAAGAAACAAGGTCAGGAGGGACTGGGAATGTTTGGATAACTCAGACAAGGGTCAAGCATTTAGTCACATGCTACTCACCAGCCTGAAAGCTCTAAGAAATAAATAACAAAGAAAGTCATTACATATTTAAATAAGGCTCAAACATGCCCTTGCCAGTGAAATGAGGGCAATGAAGCTGGCAGTTGAAAATTAGTACATTTGTGGGTGAAAAGGACATTTACACTTACTTCTTCCTTCCAGTTGCTGGGAAAGGTCCTAAATGATTCCAAGAGCCAGGCAACTATATATTTCATAGGTAGTCTCCTGAATGCGGTCAGGAAGAAAAACCCACATTCTTAAGCATGGACACTAGAAAATTGTTACCACCAACTTTGTCATGCCTGCATCCACTTAGAGATTTTAATCCCAAAATAGTTTCATTAATTTCTTCAAATTGGTTTCTAATTTGATAGTTTTCTCAGAGGTTATTTCTCCCACCCCTACGGAGCCCAGGAATAGCTTGAGAGGTTTAAGTGGTGGGGTTTCGGATACATGGCTCTAAGATTTTGCTATTTGCACAGTGGAAAGGATTTTAACTTGGTGGCTTCCATCAAACTTCCTACTTGTATTTCTTCTGGGTAGATTATGGATAATATTTTTATATCCTTACCTCCTCTGTTTTGTTTTGTTTTTTCTTATTTGCACTGCTGCAGCTTAGAATGCCCATCTCACATCTGTGCATGACTACTGGAAAAACCACAACTTTGACTATACAGAACTTTGTCAGCAAAGTGATTTCTCTGCTTTTTAATACTGTCTCTAGGTTTGTCATAGCTTTTCTTCCAAGCAGCAAGCATCTTTTAGTTTCATGGTTGCAGTCATATCCACAGTGATTCTGGAGCCCAAGAAAATAAAGTCTGTCACTATTTCCATTTTTTCTCCATCCATTTGCCTTGAAATGATGGGACTGGATGCCATGATCTTAGTGTTTTGAACGCTGAGTTTTAAGCCAGCTTTTTCACTCTCCTCTTCCCCCTACATCAAGAGGCTCTTCAGTTCCTCTTCACTTTCTGCCATTAGTTGGGTGCCATCTGCATATCTGAGGTTATTGATATTTCTCCCAGCAATCTTGATTCTAGCTTGTGAGTCATCCAGCCTGGCATTTTGCATGATATACTCTGCATATAAGTTAAATAAACAGGGTGACAATATACACACTTGATATACTCCTTTCCAAATTTTGAACCAGTCTGTTGTTCCACATCCAGTTCTAACTGTTGCTTCTTTACCTGCATACAGATTTCTCAGGAGGCAGGTAAGGAGATCAGGCATTCCCATCTCTTTAAGAATTTCTCAGTTTATTGTGATCTACACAGTCAAAGACTTTGGCATAGTCAATGAAGCAGATGTTTTTTCTGGAATTCCCTTGCATTTTCTATGATCCAACAGATGTGGGCAATTTGATCTCTGGTTCCTCTGCCTTTTCTAAATCCATCTTGTTTATTTGGAAGTTCTCAGATCACATACTGTGGAAGCGTGGATTAAAGGACTTTGAGCATTAACTTACTAGCATGTGAAATGAGTGGAGTTGTGTGGTAGTTTGAATATTCCTTGGCATTGCCTTTCTTTGGGATTGGAATGAAAACTGACCTTTTCCAGTCCTGTTCAGCACTTTCACAGCATTATCTTTTAGGATTTGAAATAGCTCTGCTAGAATTCTGTTACCTCTATACCTTATTTGTAGTAATGCTTCTTAGGGCCTACTTGACTTCATGTTACTGGATGTTTGGTTCTAGGTCAGTGATCACACCATTGTGGTTGTCTGGGTCATTAAGATGTTTTTTATGGTTCTTCTGTGTATTCTTGCCACCTCTTCTTAATCTCTTATACTTCTAATCCATAGCACTTCTGTCCTTTATTGTGCCCAATTTTGCCTGAAATGTTATCTTGGTATCTCCAATTTTCCTGAAGAGATCTCTAGTCTTTCTGATTCTATTGTTTTCCTCTATTTCTTTGCATCATGCAATTAAGAATCCTTTCTTACTTTTCCTTGCTTCTTTGGAACTCTGCATTCAGATGGATATATCTTTCCTTTATCCTTTCCTGTTTTTTTGCTTTCCCTTTTTTCCTTTTATCCTTCCTCCTCTTTCTCAGCTATTTGTAAGGCCTCCTCAGACAACCATTTTGCCTTTTTGCATTTCTTTTTCTTGGGGATGGTTTTGATCACTGCCTCCTGTGCAATGGTACGAACCTCCATCTATAGTTCTTCTGGCACTCTATCAAGTCTAATCTCTTGAATCTATTTGTCACTTCCACTCCATAATTGTAAGGGATTTGATCTGGGTCATACCTGAATGGTCTAGTGGTTTTCCCTACTTTCTTTAAGTCTGAGTTTTACAATAGCTTGCTGGTGATCTGAGCCAAAGTCAGTTTCTGGTCTTGTTTTTGCTGACTGTCTAGAACTTCTCCATATTTGGCTGCAAAGAATATAATCAATCTGATTTTGGTATTGACTATCTGCTGATGTCCACATGTAGAGTTGTCTTTTGCGTTGTTGGAAGAGGGTGCTTGCTATGACCATTGTATACTCTTGGCAAAACTCTATTAGCCTTTGCCCTACTTCATTTTGTACTCCAAGGGCAAACCTGCCCCTTACTCCAGGTATCTTTTGAGTTCTACTTTTGCATTCCAGCCCCCTATGATGAAAAGCACATCTTTCTTTGGTGTTAGCTCTAGAAGGTCTTGTAGGCCATCATAGAACCATTCAACTTCAACTTCTTTGGCATTTTTGGTTGGGGCATATGCTTATATTATTGTGATGCTGAATGGTTTGCCTTGGAAATGAACAGAGATCATTCTGTCATTTTTGAGATAGACTCTTTTGTTGACTATGAGGGCTACTCCATTTCTTCTATGGAGTTCTTCCCCACAGTAGTAGATATAATGGTCATCTGATTTAAATTCACCCATTCCTATCCATTTTAGCTCACTGATTCCTAAAATGTCAATATTCACTCTTGCCCTCTGCTATTTGACCACTTCCAACCTACCTAGAAATTTACAAGAAATTGCAAGAAAATTACAAGAAAATTAGAGATACCAAGGGAATATTTCATGCAAAGATGGGCTCGATAAAGGACAGAAATGGTATGGATCTAACAGAAGCAGAAGATATTAAGAAGAGATGGCAAGAATACACAGAAGAACTGTACAAAAAGGATCTTCATAACCTGTATAGTCACGATGGTGTGATCACTCATCTAGAGCCAGACATCCTGGAATGTAAAAAGCCTCTTGATGAAAGTGAAAGAGGAGAGTGAAAAAGTTGGCTTAAACCTCAACATTCAGAAAACGAAGATCATGGGATCTGGTCCCATCACTCCATGGGAAATAGATAGGGAAACAGTGGAAACAGTGTCAGACTTTATTTTGGGGGGCTCTAAAATCACTGCAGATGGTGCCTGCAGCCATGAAATTAAAAGACGCTTACTCCTTGGAAGAAAAGTTATGACCAACCTAGATAGCATATTCAAAAGCAGAGGCATTACTTTGCCGACTAAGGTTCGTCTAGTCAAGGCTATGGTTTTCCTGTGGTCGTGTATGGATGTGAGAGTTGGACTGTGAAGAAGGCTGCGTGCTGAAGAATTGATGCTTTTGAACTGTGGTGTTGGAGAAGACTCTTGAGAGTCCCTTGGACTGTAAAGAGATCCAACCAGTCCATCCTAAAGGAGATCAACCCGGGGATTTCTTTGGAAGGAATGATGCTGAGGCTGAAACCCCAGTACTTTTGCCACCTCATGCAAAGGGTTGACTCATTGGAGAAGACTTTGATGCTGGGAGGGATTGGGGGCAGGAGGAGAAGGGGATGACAGAGGATGAGATGGCTGGATGGCATCACTGACTCGATGGACACAACTCTGAGTGAACTCTGGGAGTTGGTGATGGACAGGGAGGCCTGGCGTGCTGCGATTCATGGGGTCGCAAAGGGTCAGACGCGACTGAGCAACTGAACTGTACTGAACCAAACCTACCTAGATTCATAGATCTAACATTCCAGTTTCCTATCCAATATTGTTCTTTACAACATCAGACTTTACTTTCACCACCAGATACATCCATAACTGGGCATCATTTCTGCTTTGGTCAGCCTCTTCATTCCTTTTGAAACTATTTCTCCACTCTTGTCCAGTAGCATATTAGACACATATTGGGTTCATTTTTCAGTGTCATATCTATGCCTTTTCAAACTGTTCATGGAGTTCTCAAAATAAGAATGCTGAAGTAGTTTGCCATTCCCTTCTCCAGTGACTGACATGTACATATGCATTTTTCCTTATCTCTGTTCACCTTTCCCCCCACTCCACCGCTGACTTTAAAAGTAAATGATGATATTAAATTAAAGCAAGAAAATAATTATCCACCAATCATACAGTATAGTCAAAATTTTCTAACCTAGTCGGGAAATATTTAGATTTTCCTTTAATGCCAAATGATTTAGAAAAGACATTCATGAACATCACTTCTGAAATAATGGATGATCATTCATTACCCTAAGCATCAATCTGTGCATACCTGAAGTGTGCTTAGCCTAGCCTCTATTAGGAAAGAATGAAAACATCAAGTCAAATCAAGCTAACAGTTTCAGTCAGAAGGTAAAGATGAGCAAGAATTTTTTCAAAGTCTAGATACATTCAGGAATATGGTAGTGGTGAAATGGATATTAGTGACACATTAATATTAAATCTGTATCTAAGGAATATCTTTCAAGATAGAATTGCCCACACTTCTGACTCTAAGTACTAGTTACACACTGGAAATCGGGATATAATTTTAGATGAGAGATATGATTAGAAACTACATTTTCACAGAGGGGGATTCTCTACCCAGAGTACAAATGTCTATTATTTGAACCTTTACTGAGGGACAGCTGTGTGCAAGGTAAGCCATGAGGCACGAAGGAGAGTGCCAGCAGGAGGTACAAGGATGGGGGTTTAGGAACACCCTTAGTCTATGACTGTTTTATTCAGAGAGGAGTCATTGTCTTTGGTAATGACAAGGACAGAATCCATAGTTCTCATTGAATCATCTAATTTTTAATATCTGCCAATCAGTGAGTAGATCCTAAATCAGTGTTAGACTTTCTATTGATGGCCCAGGGGTAGTAAAAACCAGGGCTGGTTGTCCTTGAGATGCTAGCTGAGAAGTTTGTCCATTAAGGCATGATAAAAAGCAAGAGTATTCTTCAAATAAGCCAGCTCTGAGAAGAACAACACTGAGTGGATAGCACTTAAACATGGGATGTAGTGGTGGGGTTACCAAGAGACAGAAGTGTGAACAGCATACTTTGATTATAAGGCTCTTTCTTATCCAATCTGCCACTAATTATCAATGCAAAACATAATATCTTAGCATGGGTATTTGGCATCAAAATGCAAAAATATTGGAATATATTTCCAAGTAATATGTGTATAACACCTCTCCAATCAGCTTCTTTATCTACAAATATATTTGAATAAAGGGGTAGATGGGGATCAGGAATAGTCAGGCAGGTATCTGTTACATGACAAATTTTTTGACAGTAAAAAGTGCTTGGTAGCATCAAAATGTCACATACCCCATTCACTGATCGTAGGTACGTTATTTGACCATTCTGGGTCTTGGTTTTCTCATCTAAAAATTGAAATAGTTGAAATAAATTGAAATAATAAAATAATAAAATTGAAATAAATTATCTTTAAGTTCTCTTTAATTCTAACAGACTGTGGAAAAGTAACTGTTGAAGGTAAACAAAGCATGAGTGGGTCCTATGCATGATCTTTAAAGTCCACTTTTCTTGTGGGCAACTATTATGAACAAAACGTTTTCTCCAAAAACATACTTCTTCTCCTTTTCCTTCCTTTCTTTCTCCTTCCTCCTGTTCTCTTACTCCTCCTTCTCCCCTTCTTTTTCTTCTCCTTCTTTGTCTGCAAAGAATATAATCAATCTAATTTCAGTATTTATCATCTGGTGATATCCATGTGTAGAGTCATTTCTTGTGTTATTGGAAGAGGGTGTTTTCTATGCCCAGTGCATTCTCTTGGAAAACCTCTTTTAGCCTTTGCTCGCCTTCATTTCTAAGGCCAAATTTGCTTATTTACTCCAGGTATTTCTTGACTTCCTACTTTTGCATTCCTACCCCTATGATGAAAAGGACATCTTGTGTGTGTGTGTTAGTTCTAGAAGGTCTTGTAGGTCTTCACAGAATCATTCAGCTTCTTCAGCATAGTGGTTACCTAATACGGATATTTCCCCTATATGAACTCATGTAATATGTGACTTAGTTTCTTTCACTTAGCAAGTTTTCAAGGTTCCTCTATGTTATAGCAGGTATTAATACTTCAGTTTATACCTTAATAGCATTCATTTGTATATATATATGTCATACTTCATTTATTCATTCATTGGTTGATGGACGTATGCCTTGTTTCCATTCTTTGGATTATTGTGAATAATGCTGTTATGAACACTTGTATACAAGTTTTTATTTGAGCACCTATTTTCAATTGTTTGTGGCAGATTCTTAAGAGCAGAATTTTTGAATCATATATCTAAGTATGTTTAACTTACTGAGATATTGCTAAACTGTTAATTGTAGTCACACCATTTGACATGCATTTTTTAACTTTTAATCTTGTATCAGGGTATAGCTGATTAACAAACAATGTGATAGTTTCAGATGATCAGTTAAGGGACTCAGCCATATATATACATGTATCCATTCTCCCCTAAACACTCCTCCCATCCGGGCTGACATATAATACTGAACAGAGTTCCATGGGCTCTGCAATAGGCCCTTGTTGGATATCCATTTTAAACATAGCAGTGAGTACATGCATTTTTAAATGTAATTCTCAAAATATCCCTATGAGGTAGGTAAAATTATTATGCTAATAAAATGACTGAGGGCTTCAGAACTTAGATAACTTACTCACACAAAGTCACCCCTTATAATTTGTTGGCTTCCTGACTAAACAAGGAGCTCATTAAACATTAGGTTTAAAACCACAGACTGGAAAACATCTCTGATTTATTTGTTTTATCCTGGAATATGAGGATGGCTTGTAGCTTTATTTAACATTTATTTTGTTGTTGTAAACTGAATTAAAAATTGCCAATCAAATTTCCTATTTCCTCTTAGTTTGAGTCACTTCCTATTACAAAATTTGGCACAAGTCGTTTGGGTTGTATAGTGCCCCTATTCGTTCATTCATTCATTTTTTCATTCATATGCAACAAACATCTTACTTACAAACCTATACTGTAATAGCTGAATATTCACTGTTAAACTGTAAGACAATTCCACACTCTTTGCTCTAATATTTCAACCTAATTTGTAAAAGAAGAGCATAATTGTGATCTTCCTTGTTTCTTTAGTGAAAAGGTGAAGCTAGTGATTTTAGAAAGGGAAATATCATTGAGATTAAAATGCAGACATCAAGATGAATGTTATCAATCTAGATCCCCAAGCCTCATAATCACTGCTGTATTAAAGATCAAAGTATCTGCAGGCCACAGTGCAGGACTCTATAGGAATTTCCCCTTATGGAATTCCAGAAGTCTTTTAGTATCACCTGTGGACACTTCCCTTATGTGTCCCTCACTTTATATAAGAACTTCAAACATCCTTAGGTACATTAAAGAATTGCCTTAGTTCTACTGCATATGTCCAGAACTCATGAAAATTAATCTAATCTTGTTGGGAAGAATTAAAAATTCTCCTACTCCTTGTATAATATATAAAGCTAGTGTGGCTATAAGACATTAGAGAATATGACCACATTTTAGCAAGGATTTCTAGGGCACTAAATACTCCTATGAGAAATAATACAGAGAGAATTTCTTAAAGCCAGATATTAAAGATGAATGGTTTTAGTAAACTGAATGTAGGTGAACAGATATTATTGGTAAAAGTACATATTTGGTATTTTTCTGGTAACACACTATTTCAGCTGTTTGTCCTATAACCTATTTTAATAGGTACTCTATAAATGACCAGACACTTGGATGGGAGGGGAGTCTAGGGGAAAATTAATACATGGATACATATGGCTGAGCCCCTTTGCTATTCATCTGAAACTATCACAACATTGTTAATCAGCTATTAACAATTTAATATAATATCAAAAGTTAAAATAAAAATAACCAGGCACTGTTTTAGGCCCTCCAGACACATCGCTTATACATGAAATACATAATCATCATGAAATACACATATGAATATAAATATATGTATTAAATTACTTCATGGTGATGTCTCATATAAAAGCAACTATATTAGTATTAATAGAATATCAACACATTAAATAACAATAAATATTTTATTGCTTTGTGCATAAGCAAATAGACTGAAATGTGGTCTTTCTCCAACTATGTGTAAGTTTCACTTGGTGTTGAATTTTCATAAAGCAGTGACTTATGTTTGTGTTAGCTTAAAAGCAATAGCGTCTTTAACAGTTTTAAGACAGAGCTTGACAAGCGGTGGGATGTAATCTGAAGGTGGAACAGCCGTAATGTGTGATGCTGCACCATGCTGGTAACACTTTCCTGAGAGTATCACCTGGCTTCATAATACACTTTATGTAACTGAACAAAAAAGCAAACAGAGCATAGACACTGGATCTCACTTAACAAAACAGATATAGTGCTAGTTTGGCTGCCTATGTATGCAGCATTTCCATTGAACGCCAAGTGGGATCTCTTTGTACCAAGTCTACATAGTTAAGCCCATTGTCAGCCAATTTTAGAGGGAAATTAGCCCCATTCTATAAATGGATTACTCTGTTCACTGCAGTCTGTGCTGAAGTGCTATCATACATTTTCTCTTTTACTCTGTGTGATTCATTGAACATTTTATGTACTTGTTTACTATAGAGCATGAAAAGGTTGCTTGTGAAGTTGGCTTTAGAAAGATCCAGGTGAGGACCAGTAATGAAAGACTTAATTACGTTTCTCAGTAATCCTCAACCCACCAGGGTCACCTAAGCAGGAAAATAGTACCAAAATGAAATCTCTATGGATATCATACATACTGAGTGAGCTTCTGACTTCCCTGGAAATCCTAGCAGGTGGTGGTAAAATATCTTTGGGTGACACACTGATAAGTTACAACATGGTTGAGAAAGAGAATTTGCTTCATATTGTTAGGGTGCTAAAGTTTTGAACAGGAAGGCAACAGCTAAATATTTGAGTTTCTTCACCATGGACATTCTGAATATGCCTATGTTTTTTAATTTAATGATATAAATTGTCATTTACTCCCAGAAATAATCATATTCGATGGAATGGAAAAGATAAAGAGTATGTTTTGAATATCTCCAGTGCCATCTATTGGCTGCTAAATTTGTTGTTTCAGTGTTAAGAGATATTCATTACTTTAAGGTAAGGAGGAAGACGCTTCACACATTCAAGATAAAAACACATCCAGTTGAATGTCTGAAGGGGTATAAGTATTACAGTGTACCTCTGAAATTTCATGGATTATTTCAAATAATATATTTGATATATAATAAACAATAGAAATAAAAATATTTTTAATATTATAGACTCACAAGTATACAGTAAGATTATATTTATTATCAACCATAAAATATTTTACTTAAGTCAAATATAAAATAAAAAATACAAGTAATGACTCTTCTTTATATAATTACTAATTTTCAAAAAGTCTTGTAGCTTTTATAAAGGCAATGTTAATCTTTCTGTCATAAAGGAAGATATTTTATGTCATAAAAATGGCTCAATTATTAGTATTTTCTCTCCATGCAAGGATCATAAATGAACAGAAAAGACTGTGAAGTACATTCTTAGAAACATTTTTTCTAAAGCTCCATTTTTACATGCATATAATAATTGTTGAATCAGATAATTTGAACATTCAAATTAAAGGACATGCAATTAATTAGTTTCAGGTAAAATTTGTTTTCTCATTCAATTTTGCAAGCACAGATAATTAAATAATGAAGAGTTAAATCTGGGAAAAAGTAAAGCCACCCTTTTAAAATTTGACTCTCTCTTCCTTTTCTCATGTGTACTCTCAGACATTCATGATCTATAAATGTTCTAATGGAGGGGGGAGGGAGAGAGGGAGAGGAAGAAAGAAAGGGAAGAAGAGGTGGGGAGAGAGAGAAAAAAATACTAGGAAGGTTGCTAGTCATGATTATCCACAAATAATATAATTTTCTTATGGTATAGTGAATTATTAAAATTTCTACTTTTTTGATCTTCAATCCACATGAATGTGTATTTATGTGTTTCTAATATTATATTCTTATACAAAATTTCACTACAATGAACATTTTCACAGGTTTTTGCCTTATTAATTGTTGGATACCTATTACAAAACTTTATGAGGCTTTACAGTGAGGCAAAATACACATTTGAAGTCAGATATAAAAAAAATTTTAATGTTTGCTTTACTAATGAGCTTTTTGCCAGTTTTCTCAATTTTTCTGTTGTATTTTTATGGTGACTCCAGTTTTACCAAAGAAATAAAATCCTCACAGCATCTGAAGGGCTAACTTCTGTAAATTCAAGTCTATTCTAAAATAGAGCCCCATTTCCCAGTATCTCTTCTATTACAGATTTCTTTCACATATATAAGATAAAAGATAAAAGAGAATTTTGCATTGTCAGTCCCATTGATTCCCTCAGCAGGTTAGCAAGGCAGTGCAAGACACATACATGACTGTAAAAGGCGTATAGGTACTTGACTCATGTCTATAACTTAGAAATGTTGCAACCAATTCCCACTTTCTTTTCCCCTTGAAGGAAATTTTGAATGTGACCAGAGGTCTTTTTAATCTTACAGTCTACTCAATATTCAAATAACATATGAATAAAATTGTGCTACTTTGTGCTTAAAAATAAACGGAGCCCTTAAAAATCAAATCCCAAAACAAGCACACAAAAGCAAAGTACTTTTCTCTCCTAAAATAACTCTTGCCTTTTCTATAATGACTCCATTAGTCATGGTTACATTGGCCCTCAACAGTGGTCATTCTTCAGAGACTTGGTTTACTGTCTGGTAAGATCATGACATCCTTGAAGATGAATCTCAGGATGTAAGATGATTCAGCGTTGTTCAGGAACCTTTCTGCATTTAATCCATTAAAAATTAATACAGCTCAGAATGTAATGGAAGTTCTCATCAATGGATTGCTATTTAAGTGCTATTTGTATACACATCCTGACAGAAACTAAGTACGTATGCTGAGATCAGTTTACCAATAGATAAGAAAACTAAGGGAGGAGGGCGTGGCAACCCACTCCAGTATTCTTGCTTGGAGATAGATTGCATGGATAGAGGAGCCTGGTGGGCCACAGTCCATAGGGTCTCAAAGGGTCAGACATGACTGAAGCAACTTAGCATCCACACAGGCAAGAAAACTAAGAGAGATTAAAAGAAAGAATCTAGTTGAAGTAATGTTTTTTAGTAATAGGAAAGATACATGCACAAATGTTTGTGCATTTTAAAGTTTATGTCATAGAGCTATTCAGTAGTTTACATCAATATCTCTACATTTTCTAACAAAACAGGAAACCTATTGAAGATCCAACTCTGTATCTCCTGCAGGGAACCACATCTCTGCAGCGACACAAATTCTGTCCCCTCTATCAATCTATAATGATTAAAATCTAAGCTTTGGAACCAGACGGCCTGGTTTTAAATTACTCCTCGGACACTTATCTGCTGTATAAATTTGGGGAAATTGCATAAGTCTTCTGAGTGTCAGTTTCTTTATGTAGAAGATAAAAATAATACCCCTTAGAACTATGGAAAAATCACATATGACGGTACCTTTGAAATGCTTGTTATAGAACTTCCGGGGTTGTCCAGTGGTTAAGAATCTGCCTGCCAATGTGGGGGACATGAGTTCAATCCTAGGCCTGGGAACTAAGGTCCTACATGTTGTGGGGCAACTAAGCCCATGTGCCACAACTACTGAAGCCCGGAAGCCTACACCTGTGCTCTGCATCAAGAGAAACCCCTGCAATGAGAAGCCCACACACAATAATGAAGATCCAGCGTTCAGTTCAGTTCAGTCGCTCAGTCATGTCCGACTGTTTGCGACCCCATGAATCACAGCACACCAAGCCTCCCTGTCCATCACCAACTCCCGGAGTTCACTCAGACTCAAGTCCATCGAGTCAGTGATGCCATCCAGCCATCTCATCCTCTGTCATCCCCTTCTCCTCCTGCCCCTAATCCCTCCCAGCATCAGAGTCTTTTCCAATGAGTCAGCTCTTCACATGAGGTGGCCAAAGTACTGGCGTTTCAGCTTTAGCATCATTCCTTCCAAAGAACACCCAGGGTTGATCTCCTTTAGAATGGACTGGTTGGATCTCCTTGCAGTCCAAGGGACTCTCAAGAGTCTTCTCCAACACCACAGTTCAAAAGCATCAATTCTTCGGCACTCAGCCTTCTTCACAGTCCAACTCTCACATCCATACATGACCACAGGAAAAACCATAGCCTTGACTAGACAGACCTTAGTGGGCAAAGTAATGTCTCTGCTTTTGAACATGCTATCTAGGTTGGTCATAACTTTCCTTCCAAGGAGTAAGCGTCTTTTAATTTCATGGCTGCAGTCACCATCTGCAGTGGTTTTGGATCCCCCCCCAAATAAAGTCCGACACTGTTTCCACTGTTTCCCCATCTATTTCCCAGCATAGCCAATAAATAAATTAAAAAAACATTTTTTAATGAAAAATTTTAAAAAAATAAAGTATTCATTATAGAGTTTGGTACACGGAGTATATATTTAACAAATTTTAGCCAATGCTATATAAGATTCAAACTATTTGGTTAAAAAAGAAACTGATTTTTTTCCTTTTCTTTTTCCATGATATTTCTTAAGAAGAAAAAAAAAGTGGGACACAATCAAACAATTGGATCCCAACCTGAGTAAAGCTTTCAATTCAGCTTTGTGATGTTCAATTGAGAAAGACACAAACTCATTTGTATTTTGGCTCCTGGTCACGGCATTTTTAGTAGATCAGTAATGAAAATAGCTGGCATTGGACTTATTTACCACCTCATATAGTCAGGATAAAAGTGTTTACTGAATGCACAGGTGCCCTGTGTTACAGGGCGGCCCTGGTGGCTTCACTGTGACCCTTTTACTCACAACATAGGAGAGGCTCCCTCTCTAGAGGACCCTCCGTGTCAACATACATATTTCAAGATCAACCCTGCCAGTGACAGATCCCGTGGATCAAGAATTTAACTTTATTTTTAATCTTTGAATATCAAAAATGAAAATGCTCAAACTAAAAGAGATTGAGAGAAGAGAACAGGTGGATGGAAATTCAGAGAGAGAGAGTATGAAATTCAGAGTCAGACAGTAAGAGAGTGAGAGAGAAAAGTTAAATGATCATAGCCACAGGAGTGTCAGAGGACAAGGAGAAGAAAGGAAAGAAGAAAAGGAAGAGGAGGAGGGATGAGAGATGGAGTGAAGGAGCTGAGAAGAAGCTTATACTAAAACACAAATGAAGTCATATAGAGACAATATGTTTTTTTTGTGTTTTTTTTTTTCTGCCTGGCAACACTCTTCCAACTACAGCTTACCTTCACTTTTGTTTCTGGCAGACTTTGACATATTATAACTTATGTATTCTTTATAGCACCTGTATGAGGAAGGTAAATAATATTATGATTACCATTTTTATAGATGGAAACACAGGTACAGAAATAATAAACAACTGGATAAAACACACACTGGTGTTTCTCTTTCCCTTACAGGTAATAAGTAATCACATTTGATCACCCTCGAAAGGTTTTATCCTATTGAAGGGTCCAATGCTCACACCAATGAATACTCACTGTAACTACCGCTACCAGTGTCTTTGTCCCTGTAGGGAGCTACAGCTTCCCCTCACTGAGCCCCCACCTCCACAGGAGATCTCCTGATACTAGCAGGTAGGTCTGGCCCAATCTCTGGTGAGTTCAGTGCTTGTTTCCGTGGTCCTGGTGTGTATAAGACCCTGTGTGTGCCTTCCACGAGTGGAGTTTCCCCAAGTCCTGTGGCTTTCCTGATGGCCTTCAGAGCCAGATTCTTTGGATTTCCTCCTCCCGTTGCCAGGCCTCCAGGCTGGGGAGCCTGATCTGGGGCTTAGAACTTTGATTCCTGAGTGAGAACTTCTGTGGCATAATTATTAATATCTCCAGTTTGTGGGTTGCCTACATAGCATGTATGAGATTGGATTTTATTGTGATTTAGCCCTTCTTGCTGTCTCCTCATGGCTTTTTGTCTTTGGATGTGGAGTATCTTTTTTGGTAGGT
Source organism: Capricornis sumatraensis (assembly GCF_032405125.1). NCBI lineage: Eukaryota > Metazoa > Chordata > Mammalia > Artiodactyla > Bovidae > Capricornis > Capricornis sumatraensis. The sequence continues at coordinate 98,328,290 of NC_091072.1, forward strand.
TCTAGCATTTTTTGGTTGATGGTTGTTCATCAGTTAGTTGTGATTTTAGTGTTTCCATAAGAACAGGGCAGCTCACGTCCTTCTATTCTGCCATTTTCTTAAAAGATTTTTAAAATACTGTATTTCTAAGGAATATTTATAAACTTAATCTTTTTCTTATTTTAGGCCAACCTCATTTTCTTCTCATCCTTCCAGTAGCCACTGCTGCTGCTGCTGCTGCTAAGTTGCTTCAGTCGTGTCGACTCTGTGTGACCCCATAGACAGCAGCCCACCAGGCTCTCCCATCCCTGGGATTCTCCAGGAAAGAATACTGGAGTGGGTTGCCATTTCCTTCTCCAATGCATGAAAGTGAAAAGTGAAAGGGAAGTCCCTCAGTCATGTCCGACTCTTCGCAACCCCATGGACTGCAGCCTACCAGGCTCCTCCGTCCATGGGATTTTCCAGGCAAGAGTACTGGAGTGGGGTGCCATTGCCTTCTCTGACTATGCGTTGCTAAATTAAGCATTCCTTATACCGGCCATTAACATTCAACTGAAAAACATTGTCCAAAAATGTTTCAAGTCACTGTTTATAATAGCCAGGACATGGAAGCAACCTAGATGTCAATCAGCAGATGAATGGATAAGAAAGCTGTGGTACATATACACAATGGAGTATTACTCAGCCATTAAAAAGAATACATTTGAATCACTTCTAATGAGGTGGATGAAACTGGAGCCTATGATACAGAGTGAAGTAAGCCAGAAAGAAAAACACCGATACAGTATACTAATGCGTATATATGGAATTTAGAAAGATGGTAACGATAACCCTGTATGTGAGACAGCAAAAGAGACACAGATGTATAGAACAGTCTTTTGGACTCTGTAGGAGAGGGAGAGGGTAGGACGATTTGGAGGAATGGCTTTGAAACATGTATAACATCATATATGAAATGAATCACCAGCCCAGGTTTGATACAGGATGCTTGGGGCTGGTGCACTGGGATGACCAGGAGGGATGGCACAGGGAGGGAGGTAGGAGGGAGGTTCAGGATGGGGAACACGTGTACGCCCGTGGCAGATTCATGTTGATGTGTGGCAGAACCAATACAATATTGTAAAGTTAAAAAAAAAAAAAAAGAAAGCAAAATAAAAAAACAAAACTAAAGTATTTTGGAATATAACATTTGAGAAGAATATTTTCAATGCTTTTTTATTATGTAGCATTTCAATAGTATCTAGAATGTGAAATGAGTTTTGCAATTTTTGAAAATTTCCACGATAATGTTGTGAAGAAAGTAGGTGGTATCTATATGGTGATTGCAGTCAGTGACCAACTGAATATTTAAACCACATTTTATGTATAATAATTTCAAATTGATTATTATTAAAAGATAAATTACAATGTATGAGCTAAGCTCCCAACTAAGAGTGTATGGCCAATTTGAAATTATATTGTTAAGACTGGTATGTAGATGTTTAGGATAAATAATCTCACCATAGGAAAATAGAATAAGCTGGAATCTTAAGCTTTAACACAGCACAAACTTCTTTGAGTGTAGCTTTAGGTCTGTGATATTGAAATAAGCTTACAAAGTTCATTTGTAAAGTATATATTATATATATTTGACCTGGTAAAAATATGACTAGTTAACAGTGAAAGGGGAAGAACAGCAAGAAGGAAGAAGAAAAGGAGAAAAAAGAAGACTCATTTTTAGGTTACAGAGCAATTTTAAGATATTGCCACATAAAAATCCTATGAAATGGATATTATTATTATTTTATAGATATGGAAACTAAGGCCCAGTTTTTAAATGAGTTACCTCATATCTTACATGTGTAATTGGAATCACATGAAATTGGTATTGTAGCACAAATATTATTTTCAATTTCTCTAAATATACTGTGTGCTTAAGATACTTAACTGTGTATGTGCGTATTTGCTAAATCAATGAATAATCATTTTGCCATATGCTCCCAAGTGAAATAAAAAATAATGTCTACTTCCAAGAGCTCATGCTTTATAACTATTTTATAAATTTAGAAAGTTTAACTAGAAACCTTTTCTCTTGGACTGTATTTGAATGATTTATGATAATATCCTTAGCAAAAAGACGCATCATTATTGTGATTAATCTCATCTGGTAACAGTACCATTGCAAAACTAAATCATCATGCTAGAAAGAAACAAAATCAGTAACTCCTTTTATGAGATTTGGTGATGCCAAGTATTGCAAAATTCACATGAAATTACCTCCATATGGCTTTAAACACTGTTCATTGCCTGCTGGAGACTTCAGTCTAAAAGTCAGTGATTTTTTTCATTTCTGTTGCATGCATGTGTTTAGACCTGTCATCAACTTGAGATGAAACTGATATTTGAGGGGAAACAATTGCTATGAATATTGTTTTTGGAACAATTCTTTGCCTATGATTTTTAGGTGTGCAAGTCTTGTCCTATTTAGAAGACATATTTTTTCAGTAAACATAGTCTCATAATATTCTCCATAACTCCTGATCCTAGATGAGATAGTGTTGCCAAGTTTTGAGTTTCCTATTTCCATTCCTAATCTATTATATACCAATAAACTTGGTTTTATAGCATCGTTTAATTTACTCTGATTTAAAACTGAAGTTGGAGTTCCATGAAACATTTAGTGCTTCTGTTTCAAGAGGACAAAAACTATCTTGTTTCAAATAAACAGTTTTAGTGTCCCCATCTTTATCTGTTCTGCCCCATGGGTATTATTCCTTCCTCTCCATAACGTGATCCCCACATCTTTGTTATCTACATACCGTGAAGTATAGTTGTTTGTATGCTCACCATCCTCATTGGAAGTAAGCTCGTTGATACTGGAAACCTGTCTCATGTATCATTGACATCTCACAACCTGGCTAGACATTTCTACTCAGTAAATAACTATCAAATGAACAGTAATATTTATAATGGTTCATGGATAAAGTGTATGTGCTTACTTTGCTATGCACTTTACTTATATTACCTTAGTTAATTCTTGTACAAAGTCATGAAATAAATACTATCATTATCCTCATTTCAGAAATGAGGAACGGGGGCTTCCCTGGTGGCTCAGTGGTAAAGAATCCCCCTGCCAATGCAGGAGACATGGATTTGGTCCCTCATCTGGGATGATGCCTTGGGGCAACTAAGCCTGTGTGCCGTAACCATCAAGCGTGCTCTCTAGAGCTTGGGAAATTCAACCTATGAAGCTGATACACCCTAGAGCCTGTGCTCTGTAACAAGAGAAAACACTACAATGAGAAACCCACACACTGCAACTAGAGAGTACCCCCTATGCACCGCAACTAGAGAAAATCCAAGCAGCGATGAAGACCCACCACAGTCAAAAATGATAAATAAACAGAAATGAGGAAACTGAAACAGCTAAGAAAGATTAAGTCACACAATCTTTTACAGAATCATTATAGCGGTGAAACAGGAATTCAATCTGAAGCATCCTTCAGAGTCCAGAGTCAATGCCTTCAAGCACTGTTCCACAACCCTGTTTTGCTTAACAGGTCTTTGGCATCAAAGAATTGATGATTCTTCATTACCAAGTCTGTTTTATGACTTTCATCAATTACATCTGATATAGAATTACATTGCCATTTAATATGTTATACTTCTCATGGGTAATGGTTAATTTTATGTGTCATTTTGACTGAGCCAAGGGATGCCCATATAACTGGTAAGACATTATTTCTGGGTATGTCTGTGAGGATGATTCTAGAAGAGATTACCATTGTATTGTGCTGTTCTGTGCTTAGTCACTCAGTCATGTCCGACTCTTTGCAATCTATGCACTGTAGCCTGCCATGCTCCAGTCTATAGAATTCTCCAGGGAAGAATACTAGAGTGGGTTGCCATGGCCTCCTCCAGGGGGTTTTCCCAACCCAGGGACTGAACCCAGGGCTTCTGCATTCCAGGCGGATTCTTTACCATCTGAGCCACCAGGGAAGCCCTGTATTTGTGGACTAATTAAAGATGATCCACCCTCACTAATGTGGGCAGGCATCCTCAACACTGTTGAGGGCTTGAATAGAACAGAGAGGCAATGAAATGGTGAATTTTCCCTCTCTTTTTGACTTGGGACCACCTTCTCCAGCTCTTCGACTTCAGAGTTCCTGGTTCTCAAACTTTCATACTCAGTGACTTGCACCAGCAGCCCTGTGGTTCTCAGGACTTCAGCCTCGGACTGGGAATTACATTTTTAGTTCTCCCAGTTCTTGGGGCTTTGGACACAGACTGAATTATACCACAGGCTGTCCTAGCTCTCCAGCTTGCCTATGGCATTTTGTGAGATTTCTTGGACTCCATAAACCACATTAGTCCATTCCCATAATAAATCTTTTGTACATGTGTGTGTGCTAAGTTGCTTCAGTTGTGACCAACTCTTTGCAGCCCTCTGGACTGAGCCTGCTAGGCTCCACTGTCCCTGGGATTTCCCAGGCAAGAATAGAGTGGGTTGGCATGTCCCCCTCCAGGGGGTCTTCCTGACCCAGGGATCAAACCCACATCTCTTATGTCTTCTAAATTGGCAGGCAGGTTCTTTATCACCAGTGTCACCTGGGAAGCCCAAATCTTCTCTTATAGATATCTACATATATCCTATTGGTTCCATTTCTCTGGAGAACTCTGAAAAATATATCATGGCGTCTGTGTTTGTTTCCACTTCAGTCAATAAGAACCCTTTTAGAGATGAGTTGACTGATTAAGATATTCCAAAACTGCAGATAATCCAAAATGTTTTTATATCTGACATGCTGGGTTTTTTTTTTTGTTGTTGTTGTTATTCAGAATTGATTTTCTGAAAACATTTTTTAGCCTTTGTTTTATGTATATAGGGACTGGATCTTTCTTACCAACAAATCCTTGGCAGCTAGCACAGTACTTAAACTGTAAGTGTTCAGAAAATTTTAAGTTTCATGACTAACTATTACTTTTTATATTATATTGTTTTTCTCTAACAATAAGGCAAAATAAGTAGTTTGGAAGATACACTGAGATCATAAAAGATTTGTAACAAATGAAGAGTCAAGTTGGACTAGTGTGTGATCACTAAAAAAGATGAAACAATAGTTCTTTTTTCTACCCTTTCTTACTTCAGATTTGAGATGGTCAAGTAGTTTATGCTGGATCATAAATAGAGACTATAAAATTAGAAGTCAAAGATACGATGAACTCTGTCTTGTAGAGGGTAAATGTGGTCTTAGGAGAAGGTGAAAGCTTATTATCCAAAACCCTGTTTAGCCCAAAGCTTTGAGAAGTATCTTGCTAATTAACTCAGCTCTTCAAAATATGTGTCAATAAATGGTTATCAGATCAACATGTACTAACACCCAAATTGAATGAGAAGTATTTTGGAAATGGCCCTGCACTTTCTTAGATCTTGAGGCCCTTTCCCATATGGACAGCTGACTATACAGCATCCACTGATCCAAGGAGTAGTTGTCACATTGGAACCAGGGAGGGGAACAGGCATTAAATTCATGCTGAGGTATAAGACAGTGTTTTGGAAGACACTGGTCTAATTTTAGGTCTGCCTGGTCTAATTTTTACCAACTCTAGAGTAGTTTTAAAAATAACAGGAAACTCTCTCAGTGTAAAAGAAAGAGTAAAAATAAGAGAATTTTGGAGTTAAACAATGCCAGTGGTCTCCGAGTTCACTTAGGCTTAGCTCCTTAATTCAAAATAATGGTCACAGAAACCTCAGAGGAATTAGAGACCAGAGAGTGGAGATCACATGCATATTTCTGAACCAATTACCAGTTTAGCATCTGGTCAGAGGTAAGAGTTTAGCAGATGGAAAGAGGGAAGTACATCTTAATATGAAGAAAATGGTATGTACAAAAGCAGGGAGATCTCTTTACTATCACCCATTAGGTACCCTCATGAATTACTTCATGATAATCAATCAAGATTTTCCCTATTACCATTAGGTACCATATCCTCATGAATTGCTTCATGATAAAAAATCAAGACTTCCCTCCTCAGAAAACAGACAAGAGCAAGTTTTGCCATAATATCAGAGTAAAGTTTCCTCATTCTTATACCCTTTTCAGAATCTTCCTAAAACTGCATATCAACTATCAAATTAGCTGAAACAAGGTTTGATCAGGCTAATAGATGGAATATCAATTCAAAACACAGTCTCATTAATTTCATTGCCATGGAATTAAACCAGCCTGATCTTACTTTCATCTCTGAAGGACAATATTTGATCAGTTTCACGGGAAAATTTTGTATAGTTGGAAAATATGTTTCAATTTGCAAAAAAAGTGCTAATATTTATTCTTGTGATAAAGATGGAAGAAAACATCCCAGTTAAAATATATAAAAATGAATTTCCAAGGAAATTTCAGGAAGATTTAAAATAAAGTTAATTTTGGAATAAATGGAAAAAAATTAGCAGAAATGTTTTCTGAGTAAATCAAGTCATATGGATTTATAAAAGAAGATATGCTACAGGGTAAATTTACACAGGGCGAAAATGTCATTTTACATTGCATGAAAATCCTTTGCTTTCACATGAAGTTATTCCCTAAATGCTCAAATACTCTACTGCCAGCTGGCCTTTTTTTTTTTAAAGAGGGCCCATTATTTTCTTGTTAAAGAGGCAGGTTGTTCTTTTGATGAGTATATATCTTGAGGCCATTTTGCTGACTCTCTATTTGATGGACTGTCCACTGTCTTCTAAGGAAAAATAGAAAACTTGGGACTGGATTTAGTTTAAAAAATACTAAGACATCCTTATTTCAAATGACAATTGAGTAATGGAAAATGATAAACTGAAATCTGTTAGCAATAGTTCCATCTTCATTTAGTATTACTCTGGCCTTCTATAACCTGTTTAAATTTCACATTTACTTTCCAGAAAAATGGACAAGTCTAGTATCATGAGCAAGTTTCAAGGCATATAGCTTTCCTTCCTACATGCTACATAATCTTGAACATATTCCTCCATAACCTCATCTATAAAATGGGAATAATAGAAGTGCCAACTTCATAAAGTTGTTTTCAAGACTAAATGAAATGACTAAGCATTTAACATAAACTTGGCATATCTTGACTTTTGATGCAAAGAAATAGACAAAAACAATAGAATGGGAAAGACTAAAGATCTCTTCAAGAAAATTAGAGATACAAAGGGAATATTTCATGCAAAGATGAGCACAATAAAGGACAGAAATGGTATGGACCTAAGAGAAGTAGAAGATATTAGGAGAGGTGGCAAGAATACTCAGAAGAACTATACAAAACAGAACTTCATGACCCAGATAACCACGATGGTTGATCACTCACCTAGAGCCAGACATCCTGGAATGCGAAATCAAGTGGGCCTTAGGAAGCATAACCACAAATAAAGCTAGTGGAGGTGATGGAATTCCAGTTGAGCTATTTCAAATCCTGAAAGATGACACTGTGAAAGTGCTGCACTCAATATGCCAGCAAACCTGAAAAACGCAGCAGTGGCCACAGGACTGGAAAAGGTCGGTTTTCATTCCAATCCCAAAGAAAGGCAATGCCAAAGAATGCTCAAACTACCACACAATTGCACTCATCTCACACTCTATCAAAGTAATGCTCAAAATTCTCCAAGCCAGGCTTCAACAGTACATGAACTGTAAAATTCCAGATGTTCAAGCTGGATTTAGAAAAGCCAGAGGAACCAGAGATCAAATTGTCAACATCCACTGGATCATCAAAAATCAAGAGAGTTCCGGAAAAACATCTACTTCTGCTTTATTGGCTACACCAAAGCCTTTGACTGTGTGGATCATAAAAAAACTGGAAAATTCTGAAAGAGATGGGCATACCAGACCACCTGATCTGCCTCCTGAGAAATCTGTATGTAGGTCAGGAAGCAACAGTTAGAACTGGACATGGAACAGACTGGTTCCAAACCAGGAAAGGAATATATCAAGGCTGTTTATTGTCATCCTGCTTATTTAACTTGTATGGAGAATACATCAGGCAAAATGCCAGGTTGGATGAAGTGCAAACTGAAATCAAGATTGCTGGAAGAAATATTAAGAACCTCAGATATGCAGGTGATAACAGCCTTATGGCAGCAAGCGGAGAACTAAAGAGCCTCTTGATGAAAGTGAAGGAGGAGAGGGAAAGAGTTGGCTTGAAACTCAAAATTCAAAAAACTAAGATCGTGACATCTGGCCCCATCACTTCATGGCAAATAGACAGGGAAACAATGGAAATGGTGAGAGACTTTATTTTTGGGAGTTCCAAAATCACTGCAAACGGTGACTGCAGCCATGAAATTAAAAGATGCTTGCTCCTTGGAAGAAAATTTATGGCCAATCTAGATAGCATATTAAAAAGAGAGACATTAGTTTGCCAGCAAAGGTCCATCTAGTCAAAGCTTTGGCTTTTCTAGTAGTCATGTATGGATGTGAGAGTTGGACTCTAAAGAAAGCTGAGCGCCAAAGAATTGATGCTTTTGAACTGTGGTGTTGGAGAAGACTCTTGAGAGTCCCTTGGACAGCAAGGAGATCCAGCCATTCCATCCTAAAGGAAATCAGTCCTGAATATTCATTGGATGCTGAAGCTGAAAGTCCAATACTCTGGCCACCTGACGCAGAGAAGTGACTCCTTAGAAAAACGCTGATGCTGGGAAAGATTGAAGGTGGGAGGAGAAGGGGATGACAGAGGATGAGATGGTTGGATGGTATCACTGATGTGATGGACATGAGTTTGAGTAAGTTCTGAGAGTTGGTGATGGACAGGGAAGCCTGACATGTTTCCATCTATAGTGTCACAAAGAGTTGTACACAACTGAGCAACTGAACTGAACTGACTGGTACATCTTGATCACTTAATAGATATTTCACACTATCCTGTAATAATATTGTGCTTTTCTTTATGAATAACTTACTCTCAAAATTGTAAGATATTTGGAAAATATTTGACATTTAAATTATGTATTTTTTGTTTTTCAAATTTATTTGTTATAAAGAAAATTGCATTATTTCACAAATTTTTTTCCTATACATTTATTGTAAAATATAAATATTGATCTTAAACATGCTAATAAGTTTGCTAAGTGAATAGGACACAATGATAACAAGAAAGAACAAAATGGGTTGGAAAAGAGTATTATTGAACCCAAATTAAAAGAAGGATTTATTAGTGCATTTTATGTTTAGGCCGTGTCAGTCATAAAATATTTTAAAGAGAAAGAGTGTAGCAAAACCCATGTGAGAAAGTTGAATGATGAAGAACAAAGAAAATGTTTAGTTACTAATTTGAGAACGGAGATGAGGTCTAGACAGTAGCTAGAAGTCCAGGAAATGAAATGTTGTTTGACTTTGAAGAATTGAGTTTTGTCTAAAAGTACTAGAAATATGGGGACAATATTCCTAAGAACCCAAAAACAACAACAACAAAAAACTTCAAATTTTCACGTTTCTGACAATGTCTCTGAAAGAAATAAAAGTTTAGGTGTTATTACACCTGTAAGTAAAGATGAAACTTGAAGATAAAAGAGCAAACTTGCAAATTAGTAAAATCAGAGAATAACTCTTTAGTTGACTCATTCATAGATATGAATAGCTATGCATAGATGAATGCATGTATTTTATTTACATGAATGAATGGGCTTGTGAATGAAATGGGCTTCTCTCTTGTCTTAGGCAGTAAAGTATCTGCCTGCAAAGTGGGACACCTGGGTTCAATCTTTGGGTCAGGAAGATCGCATCTAGAAGGGAATGACTACACACTCCAGTATTCTTGCCTGGAGCATTCCATGGACAGAGGCGCCTGATGGGCTACAGTCCATGGGATTGCAGAGAGTCAGACATGACTGTGTGGCTAACAGTTTCACTACGAATGAAATGCAAGTTTTAGAATTGAAAAGAAACATATAATCTAATTCAACATATAATGCTTGAGTCCTATTCTAAAAGAGACAATTTAAATAAGGACAAGCTGAAACATATTGAAATTGGTGACTTTAAAATGTGCGGATTCTCTGAATATGGGCTTCCCTTGTGGCTCAGAAGGTAAAGCGTCTGCCTGCAATTCAGGAGACCTAGGTTCGATTCCTGTACCAGGAAGATCCCCTGGAGAAGGAAATGGCAATCCACTCCAACACTCTTGCCTGGAAAATCCCATGGACGGAGGAACCTGATAGGCTACAGTCCATGGGGTCGCAAAGAGTTGGACACGACTGAGCGACTTCACTTTGACTTCACTTTCTCTGAATATAAACAAAACTCCCTGTCTTGTCCAGTAGGTGGCAGTCACCTGTCTGAAAACCAGAATCTTTCAGGGATCTCAGTAGTGCCAGTCTCTGCTTAATAAACTCTTCATCAAGAGAGTCTTCCTATTCAATGCGGTTAAAGAGTCCCATATTATACGTTCCTCTTTTGTTTCTCTATATTTCAGTACCGTAAAATTCAGGTAAGATTGTGGTGAGAGACGAGAATCCTGCATGCCTTCCCCTATTCACAGGCCCCTTAGTGGCCATTCATTAAAAAAAAATATTGTATTGGTCATTTTCCAAATGCAAGACAGTTCATTTGGTGCTGGGATAGAAAGATGGACTAACAAAGTTATAACACCCTAGGAATTGGAAGGAAATTTTAGTCTCACTCAATATCCAATGATTGAATGATGTTTTAAAAGAGATTTTAAATAAAAGTAAGCTATCATAAATATTTTGTTGGGGGAAAAATGAATCAATGATTTTAATAACTGTAAAAGTCATATAATTGAAATATGAACAAAGGATTATGCTAGGACAAAACAGGGAAAAATCTAAATCAACCTCAGAGGGTGGGGAAGGTTTTTCACAAGAGAATATGCTAAATCATTTTAGTCACGTCCAATTCTTTGTGACCCCATAGACTGCAGTTCACCAGGCTCTTCTGTCCGTGGGATTTTCCAGGCAAGAATACTGGAGTGGGTTGCCATTTTTTACTCTAGGAGATCTTCCTCATCCAGGGATTGAACCTGTGTCTCGAATGTCTCCTTCAATGGCAGGTGGGTTCTTTAACTGGGAAAGTGGGTTGTTTACCTGGGCAGTCCACAAGCGATAATATTTGAGTTAAATCTGAATTGCTGAACATTGAGTTCTGGAATGAATTGGTTTAAGGAAAAGAGAAAAATTTTCTAAGAAGCAGGTAAAGTAATTGCAAAGACACAGCACCAGTGAGAATTTGATGCCGCCTGCTACAGTCTTACCGAGATCCACTGACCTAGGAGCTACCTACCAGGTGACTGGAAAGAGGCCTGGACTTTGGGAGGGATTAAAGCTTAAGTTCTGGGAAAGCCCAGGCTATCATAGAGTGATAAGGAGCTCAGCAAGTGCCAAGGATGAAACCATAGTAAACACTAGGTTTTAAGAGGTATAATCCTGACCAAGCCAAAAAAAAAAAAAAAAAGGAGAAACATTTGAGAAGCTAGAAGAATTATAAGACAAATGTGTTTCTATAGGCAAGGGAGAAAAAAAGCTTCAAGAAGGAAATGGTAGCTAAAGGAGATAAGGTCTGCAGAACAGTCACAAGAGTAAAGCAAAAATATATCTGTTTTGTTTTAAAAACCACAAAAATGATTTGAATAGATAACGAGAAACCAAACCATATTATAGTTGGTTGAGAAAAAAATCTAAAGTGAAGAAGCAAGCATGAATTATTCTTTTTTTATTAATATTTATTTGGCTGCCCTGGGTCTTAGCTGAAGCATGCAAACTCAGTTGCTGCATATAGACTCCTAGTTGTTGCATATGGGAGCTAGCTCCCTGGCCAGGAATCAAACCTGGGCCCCCTGTACTGGGAGCATGGAGTATTAGCCACTGGACCACCAGGGAAGTGTTAGTAGCTCAGCTGTGTCTGGCTCTGCAACCCCATGAACTGTAGCCCACAAGGCTCCTCTGTTAATGGAATTCTCCAGGCAAGAATACTGGAGTGGGTTGCCATTTCCTCCTCCAGGAGATCTTCCTGATCTAGGTCTCCTGATCCTGGGTCTCCTGCATTGGCAGGTGTATTTTTTACCATCTGAGTCACCAAGGAAATCCTGAATTATTCCTGTAAGAAGTGACAAAGACTCTCTCTAAACTCTTGCATGGCTTCCAGAAGTTTAGAGTCTTATGTCTAACATGACGCTATCCCTTTCAAAACGCCTGCCTGCCTGGGAAAGCTCAAAGCTGCCAAATGCATGTTCTATTTGTTACAATCAGCCCCTGAAGATAGGGGCCCTGTCCCCCAGTCTCAGTGGGAGGGTGGAAGCCTAACTTTGATAAGTGTTAGTGGAGGTTCTATCCAGCACAGTAAGACAAAGAAAATAAATAAGTCTATAGTTATCAAAAAGGAAGAAGCAAAACTATTTTTTAAGGATGTCTGAAAAAGTATACTTTTCTTTAAAAAAAATCCAGAACTGTATATTAATAAAGTAATTTGCAATGTTACTACATATAAGGCCAATATAAAAACATAAATGTATTTTAGATACTAGACATAAATCATTTGAAAATTCAACTTAAAAACAATATTTATAAGACATCAAAACATCAAATGTTCAGGAATGACTTTAACAAAATATGTGTATGACCTCAACTAGAAAACTACATGTTATTGCAAAGGGAAACAAAAGAAGACCTAAATAAATGGGAAAAGTATCATATTCATATATGAAGAGACTCAATGGCTTTACAATCCCAGCTCTCTCCAGCTTGATATATATTCATTGCAATAGTGTGAGACTGAAATACAGATTCTAAAAATACAGAAATCAAAGGACCTAGAATATCCAAGGAAATCTTGAAGAACAGCAATGTTGGAAGATTTCCATTACTAGATATCACAAATTATTAGAATGCTAAAGAAGTAAAGGCAGGGTGGTATTGATTCAAAGATAAACAAATGCACTAATAGAACAAGAATAGAGTTTCCAGAACCAGACCAAGTTTACATGTTCACTCAATAAAAAACTGGGACAGTAAGGTAACTCAGGAGCATAAAGCTCATTTTTCTAATAAATGGTCTTTTGATACTTATTTATTGGGTCAATTAGATATCTACATTCAAAACTAAATCATGATCTCTACTTCATAATACATAATATACATATTAAAAGATACAGACTTAGATGAGAAGAAGAGTAAAATAATATAGCTTCTAGATATATCTTTATTATCAGAAGTAGATGAAAATTGATTAAATGGGACATAAAAGTACTATCTATACAAGTTTTGTAAGCTGAACTTCATTTTAAATAAGAACCTTCTATTTCTAAAAAGACAAAATTTAAAACATATTAATGCAGGCTACATATTGAGAGAAGATATTCCCGATATGTATATCTGACTCAAACTTAATTTCAAATTACATTAGAAACTATTACAAGAATCACAGTGATAATTCAGATTTTTTTTTTTAATGAGCAAAAACCTGAACAGGCACTTCATTAAAAAGGATGCAGGTAGCTAAAAAGTATATAAAAAGAAATTCAACATAAAAATTCATCAAGGAAATACAAATTAAAACCACAATGAAATACCATTATATTTCACCTCAATGGGTAAAATGAATTGTAAAAACCAAGAGATGACAAGCATGTGGAATGGTAAAACAATTAGAAGTTCCATATAGTGCTGGTAGGAGTAAAAATGTCAAAAACACTAAAAAAATTTTTAGTCGTATGCACCAAAGACACACACACACAGCGTATCTCTATCTACAGGCCTACATCTATACCTTTGAACATCTGATTCTACTCTGAGTAGATCTACAAAAGAAACGAGTGAATGTATTCACCCGAAGACTGTACTAGAATGTTCCTGACAACATTACCTGTAAGCCTCGTACTGAAACCTCACACTTAACACAACAGTAGTCCTAATGAATAGTAGGCTAGACAAATAATTAACAAAGTACCCACTCAAGGCAGTTATGTAAAGCGATGAAAAGGAATGGGCTACTCCTACACAACCTAAACATGGTTGATTTACACAGATATAAGCTAAGCAACGGAGAAGGCAATGGCACCCCACTCCAGTACTCTTGCCTGGAAAATCCCATGGATGGAGGAGCCTGATAGGCTGCAGTCCATGGGGTCGCTGAGTCAGACATGACTGAGCGACTTCCCTTTCACTTTTCACTTTCATGCACTGGAGAAGGAAATGGCAACCCACTCCAGTGCTCTTGCCTGGAGAATCCCAGGGACGGGGGAGCCTGGTGGGCTGCCGTCTATGGGTTCGCACAGAGTCAGACACAACTGATGAAACTTAGCAGCAGTAGCAGCAAGCTAAGCAAAAGAAGGCAGGTATAAGAGTATATATTATTATGTTGAAATTAAATTATGGAATTAAGGAGAAAGCAAAAACAACCTATGATGATAGACATCAGAATATCAGTTGCCTTTGGGGTGGCTCAGAGGTTAAAGCATCTGCCTCCAATGTGGGAAACCCAGGTTCAATCCCTGGGTCGGGAAGATCCCCTGGAGAAGGAAATGGCAACCCACTCCAGTATTCTTGCCTGGAGAATCCCATGGACAGAGGAGCTTGGTAGGCTACAGTCAACGGGGTCACAAAGAGTCGGACACGACTGAGTGACTTCACTTTCACTTTCACTTGGGCTATTATATAAGCTGACTAGGGCAAGAGAAAGCCTGCTGGAAATGTTGATTCCATGGATATGTATATGTGTATCTGTTACATGTATACAGTATGCCTATATGTTTTATATATGTAATATGTTGAGTACATGGATATAAATATAAAATTGTACACATGATCAGGTTGATGTCTTACTGTATGTCCTACCCCAGTAAAAAGACAAATGAAAAGAAAGTAGAGGAGATGGGGAATAATGAGAACAAAGGCCCTGGATGTGGCTGAACGGATGGGATTAAAACACATGTAAAAGATTTTCTTTATAAAGGAGGAATTAATGCTACCACTTCCTCTGAGATTGGAGGGAAGGAGATAAGCATAAATATGAAGATTAATTTAGGAAGAAATTTGTTTTAAATGAGAAGGGAATGGAGATATAGGAGTTCAAACTATTGATCAGAGAAATTCCACAGCACAGGGTGTCAGCGGCATAGAGTCAGAAGCCTCTGTTCTAGACTGGTCCTCATTATCATCAAAGCACAGAGGTCATGCCATGCCACAACCTTCCCATCAGGTACTTTAAATTTCCATTTCATTTGTTCCTGACAAATGAAAACTGTTCCTTACTTCATTTCTACCTTTATGTCTGCAAGATTCAAGACTAGCCTAGAAAATGATACCCACATAGAACATCTCAAAAAACGGCTTCTCAGCATCAAAGCAACACCTTACCTTGTCACTTTGGAATCTGATGTTTATCCTTTGACTTGTTCTAGTGCATTTCCCTCAGTATTATCAAGGGCTTCCCTTGTGGCTCAGCTGGTAAAGAATCCACCTGCAATGCGGGAGACCTGAGTTCGATCCTGGAATTGGGAAGGTTCATTGAAGAAGGAAAAGACTACCCACTCCAGTCTTCTGGCCTGAAGAATTCCATGAACTGTATAGTCCATGGGGTAGCAAAGTGTCAGAGACGACTGAGTGACTTTCACTTTCATTATCAAGATAAGGTTAGGTTATTATCAAGATAAGGCTATATTATCAAATAGCCATTTACTGCAGCCACAGAAAAAGAAAAGCATCAGTTTATTTCCTCTTCAAATTATGGGGCTTCTCAGGTGACTCAGATGGTAAAGCATCTGCCTGCAGTGCAGGAGACCTGGTTTCGATCCCCAGGTCTCCTGCATTCAAACCCTATGTCAAATGATGGACAATAAGGAAGCCAACCATTTCTGAAACAATTATTGCTTTTCTCAGATTTAGACGATGGGTTGGCAGGCCACCCAACTAGTCATACTGCAAATCCACCTGAACTGGCTCCATGAAAGGTCACGAGGCATCTCTGAGAGGAATACCATTGAGGAACACTGCCTTAGCTTTTCAGAGGAGAAAAATAGCCCCTTTTCCCAGAGAATGCTTTATAGAAAGTATTTAAAGATAAATCAACCTTAACTGCTCCTACATGTTTTTGATCTCTAATCCTTGATGTCTTGGCCAAAATCTAGAAACAGGAGATATAATTATTCACATCACCCAAATCTACCCCAGATATTAAAATTTTCTCTCTTATATTTAGGAACACAGAGTTAAGGTTTGACTTACATCTCCTCACCTAGGAGCAGGGTCATTTTCTGGATCTGAACTAACAGATGCAGACAGAAGAGAACCTCTCTCTGCATCTAAGGGGTTTAGGGTCAACATTCCATAATGACCTGCTTATACAGGTTGCAGGGGTATTCCTTCCATCTTAAAATTAGTCCAGTTTCTAGTCAGTAAGTTTGATTGCTTCTGGCGGTGATGATAATATATTCCTTGATCACCCTCCCTACCCCAACAGTGCAGCAGAGGTTCACGTTCCCTCTAACTTTTGCTGCTCGATTTGGTCCTCTAGTTCCATCTGAAGCTGTTAAGGAAATTATTTCTGAAAGCCCTAGAGTAAGCAATGGGAAGTCTTCCTGGGAAACCATGATTCAGAGGCCTGGAGACAGTTGGGTGGTACCAGTACCCTTCAAAAGCCTTGATCAGATTGAAGCAACAATGGTTGTTTGCCCTACCAGCTGCCAGGAAATACATCTGTGGGAAATATTATTACTGGAGAATAACTGAGTTTTACTCATCTGTATAGAATTCAAAACTCAACCTCTCACATTTCAGAAAAATAGAGCTTAACACTAACACTGCCTCAGTATGCTTTGTGCTTAAAAGCTCCACAAGGCAGTACAAGGCAAAAGGAGTGAGACTGCAGACTATGCTCAAAGGGGATGACCTATGGGTTAAATAAACTAGCCAGGAGTAGTGACTGCACAAAGTCTGCAATAGCATCAGACAACAGAGAAGCCTATTGAGGGATGCCCTGGACTTTTATTTTTACAATAGCTCCCTGTATCGATATAGCTCTCTGCAGATTATAGAACCCTTCAAACGCATTATAACCACCACTTCACCTCCATCCTCCAAAATCCTACAGCAGGAAAACCAAGGAGAAGAGTGAAAAGGAAACATAACTGTGGCTGCGCATGTCTTATTTCTGGAAAGGCATTTTGCAATTTCTGTCAGTCTCATTTTGTTGCTAAAAGGTGAGGAGAGTTGCTCCAAGTTTCTTGAAATGTCATAAGTTCTTAGTTATGATTACCTTGGTTCCTTGATTAACTATATTTCAGTTCAGTTCAGTTCAGTTCAGTCGCTCAGTCGTGGCCGACTCTTTGCAACCCCATGAATCGCAGCACGCCAGGCCTCCCTGTCCATCACCAACTCCCGGAGTTCACTCAGACTCACGTCCATCGAGTCAGTGATGCCATCCAGCCATCTCATCCTCTGTCGTCCCCTTCTCCTCCTGCCCCCGATATTTCTCTATATTTTGAAGTTCATCCTGATACAAGATCTTTCTAACAGGTCAGATTTGGGTCCCTCATTCTTTCAACCCTCTCTTTCCTGTAACTGACTCAGAAGACATAACATCTGGCTCTAGTTACATTATACAGAACTCTTGCTGAGTCTTTTGATTCACTTGTTTTCTCTTCCTTTTTGTGAAAACAGAACCTGCATTTGCATAGTACCTTACAAACTAATGATAAAAGACAGGTATTCTTTCCTCAAATCAATATATTTCAAGAGATAACCTTAAGAAATTTAAATAATCTCAACTGGAAAGAGAAACTCAGAGATAAGTGAAAGTAAAAGTTTCCAGAATTTTTAAAAAATTATTTTAATTAAAAAAAATTTTTTGGCCATGCCACATGACATCAGGTTCTTAGTTCCCCCACTGGTGATCAAATCCCCACTCCTTACCACTGTAGGAAGCATGCAGTCTTAACCAGTGGATTGCCAGAGAAATCTGAATTAAAATATTTGAGAATTTAAAAAGGAATCAAAGAGAATTAGGTGTACATAAATGTTAATTAAGCTAATTTTAAATAGGGAGAGCTATTTTCAACTTTAGGGCACTATCGGAACTTGGAAGAAAAATAAGATGTTAACTTGACCCTAACAGGAATTTGGTGAAATAGATGAAATCATCTGGATCTCATAAGGTTCCAACAATTCAGAAATAATCAGAGATTCCAAACTGAGAGAAACTGAAATCCAGTCAAGAATTAGGCTAATTTGAGAATGAAATGGGAAATTGAAAAGTGTTTTCGATGTTCCTATCTGATAAAACCTAAGAGGCATGGGAGTCAAATGAACACTGAAAGTAACTTTCTTGAATAAAGCAGATGTCTGATGTATTAAAGAGTAGAATTCATCTTTCAGCTTGAAACTACACATCTTATTCATTTACAGGGGATTTACAGTCCTGTTGCCCTGGTTTTCAGGCGCACTTGAGAAAAACACCCTATGAAGTGTCCAGTTTGTTGTCTGCAAATTTTATCTTCCTTTAACTGCAAATTCCTTGTAGTCTTTAAGCCAATTTATATTAATTAGAGATTTATACTCTGCAAACAATAATTTCATTGCTGTTCAGTCAGTGCCAAGTTTGGGACTTTCTAGAAGCATGAAAGAGAGAAAAGCAGCTGACCAGGATTTCGGTTTGGAAAATGATATATCCTAAGCAGGAAATGATTTTGCCTTAATCATTTAGGACTTCCTGGGTGGCTCAGACAGTAAAGCACCTGCCTATAATGTGGGAGACCTGGGTTCAATCCCTGGGTCAGGAAGATCTCCTGGAGAAGGAAATGGCAACCCACTCCAATATTCTATCCTGGAAAATCCCATAGATGGAGGAGCCTGGTAGGCTACAATCCATGGAGTCGCAAAGAGTCGGACACAACTCAGAGACTTCACTTCACTTCACTTCAAGCAGAAAATGATTTTGCCTTAATAATGAGGACTTAATAACTGTTGCAAAATAGAAATCAAAAAAAACCTGTAGGAGCCAGACTGGGTTAATGTACTATTTTATTTTTCAATTTACTTACTAGATAACTATAACAATTAGCCTGTATCCACCACTGTTGTGGACACTTTACCAGTGTTAACTTATTTCTGTTTTGAAACAAGCCTATAATGTTCATACTATTATAGTCACCATTTTCTGGGTATAAATTTACCGACCCAGGACCCTCTTTTAACTAAACGTGAAGACAGTTTTCAAACCCAGACATTCTGGTTCCCTCTATGTCCTTAAATACTATATCCTGCTGTCTGAATCATAAATAAACACTTAACTGAAGCAGCTTCAAATCTGGTACCAGGAGCCAGGGGATGAGGACATCTGAAATGCTCAGACAACATGAGGGATCAAAACCTAGGAAATCAATTTTACTGTGAGAGCCAAGAGTATGTGACCAGAACCTAAAAGGAGAGGAGAAGGACAAGAATCAGTCAGGACTGGAAAATGAAATAGCACAGAAGTAATGGGAGCCCAGTGGAATGACCAAGAAAGGATCTGCAAAATCTATACACTGTGTAATGAACCCTTGTCACTGTGTGGTGGGTAAATTGGGCCAATTTAAAGTAACAAAGCAGGTCTTGAGGACCATCTCCCCCTGTGAGTTTATTACATTCTCTTTCCTCAGTCTTCATAGGACAAGAGGAAAAACAGATGAAATGGACCAACTTAATTCATTTCCTCTAACATTTTAAAAATTACTATCCTTTACATACTCTTCCCATTAGTAACTGCTTCCTTTTTAATTTTTTCTAGGAGACTTCACTTGATAAAGGTAACTCTTGGCTCTGAGATACCAACATGTTCAGGATCAAAGTGAAATTGTTAGTCACTCAGTCATTTCAGACTCTTTGCAACCCCATAGACTGTAGACCGCAAGGCTCCTCTGTCCATGGGATTTCCCAGGCAAGAATACTGGAGTGGGTATCCATTCCCTTCTCCTGGGGATCTTCCCAACGCAGGGACCAAACCTGGGTTTCCTGCTTTGCAGGCAGATTCTTTACCATCTGAGCCAAGTGAAAAACAAATCCAGATCCAGGTAACATGTTATACTTAACACAAAGAAGGTCTAGGAAAGTGGATCTGAGACAGCCTGGGACCTGGGACCTAGCACTTGCACCTGGACAAATGTCTTCTCAAGCAATAAAATACAAAGAAACTATAAGGAACTAAAGATAACTGCATCCATGCAAAGTTGGAGCAAATTATGGACAATAGGCACAAAGAGATAGATAAACCCAACTGCCACTTCTGAAGAGCTGGGAGCAAAAGGAATGTGTTGGGAGCCAAAGCAGCGTACTGTGCCTGCCCCTGAACACACCACCACCAAAGGGGTGGGCAAACCACCTGAGCCACACATCTGGCCTGACTCTTGGACCTATCCCTATTCCTCCATAAAAGGAACCAGCTCACTGCTCCCCTGGGGCAGCTAGTAGGCAAGGGAACCTGTAAATTTCTCTTGCTCCTTCCTACTACACCAGGAGAACCAGCAAAGCCTTACCTGAGTTTCTTGTCTGGTCTTATCAATTTCTATCGATTAACGAGGCCAAGAGCCCTGGTTGGTAACAGATTTACAATTCTGTCTTGTATCAATAACATGTGAACACAAATACCATCATCAGGTAAATTATATTTGATATATAAACTGGCTGGGAGGTGGGTATCTAGGTCTGATTACACCATTCATTTATTTTTAATATATAACATTAAAATAAAAGCAATTGGGCAACTAACTTTCAGTAACAGTGGTGATTTGAAAATAATCTTTAATTGTTACCTCTCCTCCAGATTTTCTCTGAACTTGGGAAAGGTATATATAAATATCAAGAAGTCTATTTTAGTTTGTGAGCCAGAAAAGCAAAAAGAACATGAAAGGAACTCCTGTAGTGTCTGAAATGGACAACAGGTATTACCTCCTTGGCTAGAAGTTCAGAAATATGTGGTGAAAGTGGATCACAGAGTAGGTTTCACTTTACCCAATATCCTTGGGAAAGCTACAAATATAAGAGCAGATTTTTAAAAAATTATGTTTACTCCATGTACGACATACTTATGGAGCTGTTTGGCTTGGCTGGACCAAATCGCTTCAGTTGTGTCTGACTCTGTGTGACCTCATGGACCATAACCCACCAGGTTCCTCTGTCCAGGGGACTTTCCAGGCAAGAATACTGGAGTGGGTTGCAATGACCTTCTCCGGGGGATCTTCCCAACCCAGGGATCGAACCTGCCTCTCTTAAGTCTCCTGCATTGGCAGGCAGATTCTTCACTATAGTCTTGCTGACCACTTAACTTAGAGAGGAAGTGACACAGCTAGTTGCCCCCCAGCAAACTTACCAGGACCTCCTTCAGCAAAGACATGCTGCTCCATAGTAAGTAAGCCTCTAGAAGGGAACAATTTCTCCTTCCATATTCTGTTCCCTATGACACCTTAATGTCCAAAGTGGCAAAGTTAAATTACAGTAAATCAAAAAATTACTTGCTTTCTTTAGCTGCACCTGATCTGGGATACTGCAGAAGGCAATGGCAACCCATTCCAGTACTTTCCCCTGGAAAATCCCATGGACGGAGGAGCCTGGTAGGCTGCAGTCCATGGGGTCACTGAGAGTTGGGCATGGCTGAGAGACTTCACTTTCACTTTTCCTTTCATGCATTGGAGAAGGAAATGGCAACCCACTCCAGTATTCTTGCCTGGAGAATCCCAGGGATGGGGGAGCCTGGTGGGCTGCCATCTATGGGGTCGCACAGAGTCATACACGACTGAAGTGACTTAGCAGCAGCAGCAGCAGGTCTGGGATACTCTACCAGAAATACACAAAGTCTCTTTGGAAAACTCATCCTAATGCATAGTACTGCAAGAGCAAAGATCTGCCTCCATACAGATGTACAAAGAGAACAAAGAAGGATGGTTGTTTCTCATTCTTCAGGTTGATTCTCTTTGAAATGATGTTTATACAATATAGAAGGTAGGATGTTAGAAAAATCTTTCTTTTCAACAAGATACAAGACATTGCTGGAGGAAGACAAGCTCAAAGGGGAAAATATCAGGTAAAAAAAAATTGCACAGAAAAGGAAAACACGGTTGTAAAATTCTGAAAAGCAGTAGAAGCAGCAAGAATCACTGGGAATACTAAAGACAAGTGAAACACTGAAATAGAAATTCTAATAGAGTTTCTGTTTTAACAACTCACAGACAAAAGGGAGGCAGCATGAGATTAACAACGAAAAAAAATGAGAGACATGGAGGAAATACTGATTCTTTAATCTATCAATCCATTAAACAAATATTTCTTGATCACCCACTATTGGAAGGTGCTATTGCAAGCACAAGTGTCAGAATGGTGAGCAGGATATGTTCTTGCCTCATAGGGGTTAAATTATAGTAAGTGGTACTGACAATGATCAACTAGCAAATACATGTATATAGTACAAGGTTGTGTGTGGGTACTAAGTTGCTTCAGTCTTGTCTAACTTTCTGCGACCCTATGGACTGTAGCTCACCAGGCTCCTCTGTCCATGGGATTCTCCAGGCCAAGAATACTGGAATGGTTTGCCATGTCCTCCTCCAGGGATCTTCTCAACCTGGGGATTGAAACTGTGTCTCTTATAGTCAGGTTCTTTACCACTAGCGTCACCTGGGAAGCCCCCATAATATAATGTCTGGTAGTGTCAAATGCTATGAAAACAACCAAAGCAAGGAAAGAGTATCAGTCTGTTCAGTTCAGTTCAGTCACTCAGTCGTGTCCGACTCTTTGTGACCCCATGAATCGCAGCATGCCAGGCCTCCCTGTCCATCACCAACTCCTGGAGTTCACTCAGACTCATGTCCATCGAGTCCGTGATGCCATCCAGCCGTCTCATCCTCTGTTGTCCCCTTCTCCTCCTGCCCCCACTCCCTTCCAGCATCAGAGTCTTTTCCAATGAGTCAACTCTTCACATGAGGTGGCCAAAGTACTGGAGTTTCAGCTTTAGCATCATTCCTTCCAAAGAAATCCCAGGGCTGATCTTCAGAATGGACTGGTGGGATCTCCTTGCAGTCCAAGGGACTCTCAAGAGTCTTCTCCAGCACCACAGTTCAAAAGCATCAATTCTTCGGCACTCAGCCTTCTTCACAGTCCAACTCTCACATCCATACATGACCACAGGAAAAACCATAGCCTTGACTAGACGGACCTTTGTTGGCAAAGTAATGTCTCTGCTTTTGAATATGCTGTCTAGGTTAGTCATAACTCTTCTTCCAAGGAGTAAGTGTCTTTTAATTTCATGGCTGCAGTCACCATCTGCAGTGATTTTGGAGCCGCCCCCCCCCCCTCCAAAATGTCTGACACTGTTTTCACTGTTTCCCCATCTATTTCCCATGAAGTGATGGGACCAGATGCCATGATCTTCATTTTCTGAATGTTGAGCTTTAAGCCAACTTTTTCACTCCACTTTCACTTCCATGAAGAGGCTTTTTAGTTCCTCTTCACTTTCTGCCATAAGGGTGGTGTCATCTGCATATCTGAGGTTATTGATATTTCTCCCAGCAATCTTGATTCCAGCTTGTGTTACCACACAATTGCACTCATCTCACATGCTAGTAAAGTAATGCTCAAAATTCTCCAAGCCAGGCTTCAGCAATACGTGAAGTGTGAACTTCCTGATGTTCAAGCTGGTTTTAGAAAAGGCAGAGGAACCAGAGATCAAATTGCCCACATCCGCTGGATCATGGAAAAAGCAAGAGAGTTCCAGAAAAACATCTATTTCTGCTTGATTGACTATGCCAAAGCCTTTGACTGTGTGGATCACAATAAACTGTGGAAAATTCTGAAAGAGATGGGAATACCAGACCACCTGACCTGCCTCTTGAGAAATCTGTATGCAGGTCAGGCAGCAACAGTTAGAATTGGACATGGAACAACAGACTGGTTTCAAATAGGAAAAGGAGTACATCAAGGCTGTATACTGTCACCCTGCTTATTTAACTTATATGCAGAGTACATCATGAGAAGGAAAGAGTATAGAGAATGATAAGGGAGTTGCCTGTGAGGTCCTTTAGAGGTGACATTTGAGCAGATAATGCAATAATATAAGAGAGCATGGTAAAGAGCATTGCAGGCAGGACTTAGCAAGCTCAAAGATGAGGAGTGAATGATGAATATGAATGTATTCAAGTAAACTTAGGGGAAAGACAAAGTGTATAATGCTAGAAAGGGAAGTCAGAGAGTTAATCAAGAACAGACAATGTAGGTTCTAGAAGCTCATAGGAGTTTGGATTTATCACAAGAGTGAGGGATAGCCACTGGAGGGTTTTAAGCAACTGAGTTTATATTTTAGACAGATAATACTTGAAATAAGAAAACATACATATATCTGCTTTAGCTTCTTTTCCTTTTTCAAAAAGAAAGTGAAAGTATAAATCAGAACTAGAGAAACTGCTTACCTACAGAAAGCAACAGGGTAGAAAAAGGGAAGGATGTTACAGTCCCTGTGAGATTTTTACATCTTCATAAATGGAAACAAACACAAACAAAGGAGCCAAGCTGTGTTCCAGTAAACAATGTAAGTTTCCTAGAAAAAGGGGTGGGGGAGAAATGAGCTAAGAAATTCTTGAACATGTGTTTGAACACATGCTTTTAATTTGAAAACAAAATAATGACGAATCTCTGACTCTTCTTAGTAGATCTGTGGCCAGAAGTTTGACTGTCTCTGGGCTTCATAAACTTTCTGCTACAATTCATTTAATCCACAGCGTCAGGGCTATCCATGTACCCCTATAAGCTAGTCCTTTGAAGCTTAATTTGAATGATGATACAACAGTGATATCATGGACTTCAGAAAACTACAGATATATATATATATATATATATATATATTTTTTAGTTTTTTGAATGCTGAGTTTTTAATATAAATTTATTTATTTTAATTGGAGGTTAATTACTTTACATATTATATTGGTTTGAAATTTAAAACATATCTGTAACCAATACAGGTGTTTTTAAATTTCAAATTTGTTCTCTCTTAGCTCTTGGCATTGGGCAGATCACTTAATCTCTATGAGAATTGTTTTTCCCCATCAGTAAAGTGAACATCAGTTCAGTTCACTTCCTCAGTTGTGTCCAACTCTTTGCAACCCCATGGACTGCAACGTACCAGGCTTCTCTGTCCATCATCAACTCCCAGAGCTGACTCAAACTCATGTCCACTGAATCAGTGGATCACCCAACCATCTCATTCTCTGTCGTCCCCTTCTCCTCCTACCTTAAATCTTTCCCAGCATCAAGGTCTTCTCAAACGAGTCAGTTGTTTGCATCAGGTGGCAAAAGTATTGGAATTTCAGCTTCAGCATCAGTCCTTCCAAAGAATATTCAGGACTGATTTCTTTTAGGATGTATTGGTTGGATCTCCTGGCTGTCCAAGGGACTCTCAAGAGTCTCCTCCAACACCACAGTCCAAATTCTTTGGCATCAATTCTTTGGCACTCAGTTTTCTTTATAGTTCAACTCTCACATCCATACACGACCACTGGAAAAATCATAGTTTTGGCTAGATGGACCTTTGTTGGCAAAGTAATGTCTCTGCTTTTGAATATGCTATCTAGGTTGGTCATAACTTTTCTTCCAAGGAGTAAGCGTCTTTTAATTTCATGGCTGCAATCACCATCTCCAGTGATTTTGGAGTACCCCCCCCCCCAAAAAAAAAAAGTCTGTCACTGTTTCCATTGTTTCCCCATCTATTTTGCCATAAAGTGATGGGACCAGATGCCTTGATCTTAATTTTCTGAATGTTGAGTTTTAAGCCAATATTTTCACTCTCCTCTTTCACTTTCATCAAGAGGCTCTTTAGTTCTTCTTCACTTTTTGCCATAAGTGTGATATCATCTGCATATCTTAGATTCTTGATATTTCTTCCAGCAATCTTGATTTCAGATTGTGCTTCATCCAGTCCAGCATTTCTCATGATGTACTCTGCATATAGGTTAAATAAGGAGCGTGACAATATGTAACCTTATGTACACCTTTCCTGTCTATTGTTCTATGTCCAGTTCTAACTGTTGCTTCTTGACCTGCATACAGATTTCTCAGGAGGCAGGTCAGGTGGTCTAGTATTCCCATCTCTTTCAGAATTTTCCAGTTTGTTGTATTCACACAGTCAAAGGCTTTAGTGTAGTCAGTAAAGCAGAAGTAGATATTTTTCTGGAACTCTCTTGCTTTTTGGATGATCCAGCGGATGTGGGCAATTTGATCTCTGGTTCCTCTGCCTTTTCTAATTCCAGGTTGAACATCTGGAAGTTCACATTTCACGTGCTGTTGAGGCCTGGTTTGGAGAATTTTGAGCATTACTTTGCTAGCATATGAAATGAGTGCAATTGTGCGGTAGTTTGAGCATTCTTTGCCATTGTCTGTCTTAGAGATTGGAATAAAAACTGATCTTTTCCAGTCCTGTGGCCACTGCTGAGTTTTCCAAATTTGCTGGCATATTGAGTGCAGCACTTTCACAACGTCATCTTTCAGGATTTGAAATAGCTCAACTGGAATTCCA
This sequence comes from Capricornis sumatraensis, assembly GCF_032405125.1. Taxonomy (NCBI): domain Eukaryota; kingdom Metazoa; phylum Chordata; class Mammalia; order Artiodactyla; family Bovidae; genus Capricornis; species Capricornis sumatraensis. Next base: position 98,354,758 of record NC_091072.1, read on the forward strand.
TCACCTCCACTAGCTTTGTTCGTAGTGATGCTTCCTAAGGCCCACTTGACTTCACATTCCAGGATGTCTGGCTCTAGGTGAGTGATCACACCATCGTGATTATCTTGGTCATGAAGCTCTTTTTTGTACTGTTCTCTTGTGTATTCTTGCCACCTCTTCTTAATATCTTCTGCTCCTGTTAGGTCCATACCATTTCTGTCCTTTATCGAGCCCATCTTTGTATGAAATGCTTGCTTGGTATCTCTAATTTTCTTGAAGAGATTTCTAGTCTTTCCCATTCTATTGTTTTCCTCTATTTCTTTGTATTGATCGCTGAGGAAGGCTTTATTATCTTTCCTTGCTATTCTTTGGAACTCTGCATTCAGATGCTTGTATTTTTCCTTTTCTCCTTTGCTTTTTGCTTCTCTTCTTTTCATAGCTATTTGTAAGGCCTCCCCAGATAGCCATTTTGCCTTTTTGCATTTTTGTTTCCTGGGTATGGTTTTGATCACTGCCTCCTGTACAGTGTCACAAACCTCCATCCATAGTTCTTCCGGCATTCTGTCTATCAGGTCTAATCCCTTGAATCCCTTGTCACTTCCACTGTATAATTGTTAGGGATTTAATTTAGGTCATACCTGAATGGTCTAGTGGCTTTCCCCACTTTTTTCAATTTAAGTCTGAATTTAGAAATAAGGAGCTCGTGATCTGAGCCATAGTCATACCCTGGTCATGTTTTTGCTGACTGTATAGAGCTTCTCCATCTTTGGCTACAAAGAATATAACCAATCTGATTTTGGCATTGACCATCTGGTGCTGTCCATGTATAGAGTCCTTTCTTGTGTTGTTGGAAGAGGGTGTTTGCTATGACCAGTGCATTCTGTTGGCAAAACTCTATCAGCCTTTGCCCTGATTCATTCTGTACTCCAAGACCAAATTTGCCTCCAGGCGTTCCTCCAGGCGTTTCTTGACTTCCTACTTTTGCATTCCAGTCTTCGATAATGAAAAGGACATCTTTGTTTGGGTGTTAGTTCTAGAAGGTCTTATAGGTCTTCATAGAACCATTCAACTTCTGCTTTCTCAGCATTACTGGTTGGAGCATAGACTTGGATTACTGTGATATTGAATGGTTTGCCTTTGATATGAACAGAGATCATTCTGTCATTTTTGACATTGCATCTAAGTACTTCATTTTGGACTCTTTTGTTGACTATAATGGCTACTCCATTTCTTCTAAGGGATTCCTGCCCACAGTAGTAGATATAATGGTCATCTGAGTTAAGTTCACCCATTCTAGTCCATTTTAGTTCTCTGATGCCTAGAATGTCGACATTCATTCTTGTCATCTCCTGCTTGACCCTTTGTAATCTGCCTTGATTCATGGACCTAACATTCCAAGTTCCTATGCAATATTGCTCTTTACAGCATCGGACTTTACTTCCATCACCAGTGACATCCACAACTGGGTGTTGTTTTTGCTTAGACTCTGTCTCTTCATTCTTTCTGGAGTTATTTCTTCACTCTTCTCCAGTAGCATATTGGGTGCCTGGGAAGTTCATCTTTCAGTGTTCTATCTTTTTGCCTTTTCATACTGTTCATGCAATTTCCAAGGCAAGAGTACTGAAGTGGTTTGCCATTCCCTTCTCCAGTGGACCACGTTTTATCAGAACTCTCCACCATGACCTATCCATCTTGGGTGGCCCTACATTGCATGGCTCATAGTTTCACTGAGTTAGACAAGGCTATGGTCCTTGTGATCAGATTGGTTAGTTTTGTGATTGTGGTTTTCTTTCTGTCTGCCCTCTGATGGAGAGGGTTAAGAGGCTTATGGAAGCTTCCTGATGGGAGAGACTGACTGAGGCGGGGGAGGTGGGGAAACTGGGTCTTGTTCTGATGGGTAGGGCCATGCTTAGTAAATCTTAAATCCAATTTTCTGTTGATGGGTGAGACTGTATTCCCTCCCTGTTGTTTGACCTGAGGCCAAACTATGGTGGAGGTAATGAAGATAATGGAAACCTCCTTGAAAAGGTCCCATGCAGGGATCTTTTCATGCTGCACTCAGTGCCCCCAACCCTGCAGCAGGCCACCACCAACCCGCACCTCTGCTGGAGACTCCTGGACACTCACAGGCAAGTCTGGGTCAGTCTCTTGTGGGGTCACTGCTCCTTTCTCCTGGGTCTTGGTGTACACAAAGTTTTGTTTGTGCCCTCTTAGAGTCTGTTTCCCAGTACTGTGTAAGTTCTGGTGGCTCTATTGTGGGATTAATGGCGACCTTCTCCAAGGCTTATGCCGTATCCTGGTCTGCTGCACCCAGAGCCCCTGCCCCTGCAGCAGGCCACTGCTGACCCTTAGCTCCACAGGAGACACTCAGACACAGTTCTGACTCAGTCTTTGTACAGTCTCTGGGTTCTGGTGTGCACAAGGCGAACATCATAAAATCTAATTTACTAGATTGTAATGAAAACTAAATGATGTGATTAGGCAGAGTGCTGGGCATATACTCTCTATCTTAAAAGTGATCAAGTCACCATCTTCTTAGAATGGTTAGGATAGCCATTGTTAAACTATCAATGACTACATTCTATACACATGATTAAATGCTGAACCCAAGAACCAAATAGCAGGAATGAAGTTTTCAATACAATCTAATTAATATAAGATTTATTTGAGGGATTTTATATAAGAATCAGGAGTTAGAGAAGTTACCTCCTTGGTGGTGATGAAATCTTTGTAATTCATAATTAAATGTAATAAGTATTGGATATTTCCTTCACTTAAGACAGAAAAGTCAATTGTACAGACTACAGTAGTTTTTGATTTTGGCACAAAAATAAAGAAAATTTACAGTAAGAAAACACATATCCTTAATAATCATTAGCCTCAGTGACATCTTTGGTTTTCTGACATTGGAATAAATTTGAATGCAGAATGTAGCAGTGGCTTTTCTTACTGATTCGAGTTATTGGGATGCTTTAAAATCAACTCTATTGTTGCTATTAAATAGTTTCTTCCAAAAACTAAATTTTATTCTGTCTTTTCCTGAATGTAATGTAAGCTCTATTAATAATACTCCTTGTAACATTATAAAGAAACTTTTGTAATGCACATTTAAGCATGATTTGAGAAATGCAATGACATTATGAGCTATAAGGCAGTAGCCTTAAAAATTACTTTTCATTTCAAAATAATATCACATAATTATTTTCCTGTCCCATCAACAGTCTTATGTTAATATTTTAGGCTCAGATGAACAGTCCAAAATATATCTAGAATATATGTCCCAGCATATTTGGAATTTCTGCATGAAAATAAGGAGGTGTTTTAAATCAGTGAAGAATGGAAGAATAATAAAAATATGAATGCTGTTAGGATATTGACTCTTTGGAAGAAAATAAAGTTTGAAAACTAATCATCATATATAAAAATGAAATCTAGATGGACTGAAAATTCAAATATTGTAATCTTTAGAAGGGCTTCTCTGGTGGCTTAAACAGTAAAGAATCTGCATGCAGTGTGGGAAAGATTGAGGGTAGGAGGAGAAGGGGGCAACAGAGGATGAGATGGTTGCATGGCATCACTGACTCAATGGACATGTGTTTGATCAGACTCCAGGAGATAGTGAAGGACAGAGAAGCCTAGTGTGCAGCCATTCATGAGGGTGCAAAGAGTTGGACACAACTGAGCAACTGAACAACAACAAATAATTTGGAAGAAAACATACAGAAATATTTTAACAATATTGAGGTAGAAGAATGTTTTCAAAGTGATGCACCAAACCCAGAAGGCCTATAGACATAGCATGATAGACTTGAATATAGAAGGTATTACAAATTTTGTATAGTGAAAGATGCCATAAATGACAAGCAATGAAAGACTGGAAAACAATATAAAAAATCTTCAACAAAGCAATACAGATGTGAACAACTGAAAAGTGGGCAAATAATACAAGCAATCCATAGAAAATAAGTAGAAATAGCCAATAAACATAAAACAATGTTCAAGTTAATTGACAAAGAAGGAACCCAGCAAGCCTCACTAGCTGAATGGAGACGATACACTCAAGAGCACAGCTGTACTGGTTGGGGCAGCATTTTGTCTTTACATAAGAAAGAGGCAACCACACCTTTGGAGGAAGTATGATCTCCAATTCTAATGCTTTCATGAAGTAACACTGCAGGCCCAATGGGGTCTTTGACTTAGAGTTGTTCTAAATTTCTTGGCCTGATTTACTGATAGCTCTGGTGGCTCAGAGGTTAAAGCGTCTGCCTGCAATGCGGGAGACGTGGGTTCGATTCCTGGGTCAGGAAGATCCCCTGGAGAAGGAAATGGCAACCCACTCCAGTATTCTTGCCTGGAGAACCCCATGGACGGAGGAGCCTGGTGGGCTACAGTCCACGGGATCGCAAAGAGTCGGACACGACTGAGCGACTTCACTTTCAACTAAATTAACACTAATGGTATTCATTGGGTCATTGGGTCGTTACTGCTGTTCAGTCTTAGTGCCAGCTATTTGTAAACAAAGATGGATGTGGTCACCCAGTATACAGAACTCAAGGCCGTCTTAGTAACCTTCACCAATACTACCCTTGATAAATATTTTCAAATTTTTACTAACACTTGGGTTGCTGCCAATATCCCAGGTATCTGATTTACCACTTGGAAAAGCTCAGATTGGTAGATTAAATGCATCCCTTTTTTGAATCATGAACTATGGAAATAAATCTCAGCTAGCAATCAAAGTTACTCATGTAAATGCCAATGGTAAGGGCCCACTTACTGATGAGGCCAATTGGAATCAAGCTGTTGATCAAGCCCGTTCAGATGGCAACCATAAGACCTAAATTTATCATTGTCCTGGACATGGCAACACCTCCACTTTCATTGACTGGACCTAAAGAATTATATGTTTCTGATGTAGAAGTCATTACTTTATGCCAGACTTGTGACTCTTGCCAGAAGTTGACCCGTTTGACTTGCAAGTGGAATGACACATTGAGTAGTCATTGCACCTACCTCTTGGCAAACTGACTGCATGGAATCTTTCATTTCTACCTTGCAGCCATCTGTGGTGCTTCGTGACTGTCACCACGTTTTGATCACGATGCTGCCGTTCCAGTCCTTGGATCAAATCTTGGCCATTGAACTGTGACTGTTAAGTCTAAATTGTGCCAGGTTCTACTTTCTAAACCATCTACAGTCTGACAATAATTTACTTTTTGTACTAAATGCCACCAAAGAAAATAGACTGATAATCATGTTATTTGATGTACACTCACAGTCCTTATCATCTTCAGGCTGCTGGCATCACTGAGAGGTAGAAGGCATTTAAAAAAAATCATCTGAAAATTATTTCTGACTTTATCAACCTTATCTCTTCCTGGCAAGACACTCTGATCACTGAATGTGGCTATCTCAGAATGGGTTGATCTCTTAGCTTCCTCATGAGTAATGATCAGAGGAATGGGGAGGGGAAACATATAAGACTATTTTGAAAATTCAAGATGTTTCCCTGACCGTTCCTGGGGATGATGTGTGCCTTTCTCCTACAAGTAACCCCAGGTAGGCCTGATGAGTACATCCTCCAGATGGCAGCTTGGTCAAGAGGGAAGCTAGGAGACTAAAGCATTCAGCCATCTGGATTCCAGCAGTTCCGTGCAACATGTCCTATGCACACATCCTTCAGGACACTGTAGAATTCTGAACATGGAGGCAAGAAAATGAAGCACTTGTTGATGTTGACTTACTGTTTGCTACACTGTAACCAAGCCCTTTATCTCTGAACTTGGAGTCTCAAATCTTCTACCTGCATCCATGAAAAAGTAACAGATTAATAGAATAGCTTATAAAAAAGGTAAAATCAAATTCTAGATTGGCACACACAGGAAATCTGATGCTCACTAAAAGCTGTAAAGCCCTGAATTTGGTTGTAAAGCAAGAGATTAAATATCCCCCGAAAAACACAAACCATGCCTGTTTTTTGTGATCACTCTAATACATCTGGTTTGTTTTAAAAATCTATGCTGCTTACATGTTAAGTAACTGAATTATGCCAGAAAGTCATTATTTTTAAAGAAGTACCTGCATTTTAATGTAGAATTTCAGGTACACACATATTTTTGATTCATTCAATTTAAAATATATGCATGAAACAAAGTGAAATTGTTAGTCGCTGAGTCCTGTCTGACTCTTTGCAACCCCAGGACTGCAGCCTGCCAGGTTCCTCTGTCCATGGAATTCTCCAGGCAAAAATACTGGAGTGGGTTGCCATTTCCTCCTCTGGGGGATCTTCCCGACCCAGAGATCAAACCCAGGTCAGGGAAGCCTCAAAATATATGCATATCCAAGAGAAATATCTTCCTGTTCTACAAGCCATTATAACTAAATTTGGTTTTCATTTTAAGGAAGTAGTTAAATTATATTTAATGATGATATTTTGTGGGATGCAAGAAAATTTTCCAACATTAATTTAAAAATTAGCTCTTAGCTATCACATCTTTAGTTTTTATTATTATATAACCATTTTAATATACAGTGAGTTTTACTGAAAGATTTCTAGTTAGATTAAAAGAACTCAGGACATGAAATTTCATAGCAAACTGTCAATTCAAGGACCACTTTTCTGAACTTCTTATATTCTACTTTTTATTTTTAACTATCTTTTCTTTTCCTAGCTAGTTCTGTATAAATCCAGTGAGACTCAAAAAAGTCAACTCACTATTTATCGCCAAAAGGGAAATATTTTTTCCTAATATTGCAATGAATGCCGTCTCTACAGATGATGTTTCATTGTATCTACAAAAAGATCATACGAAAAATTGTAGGTCTTGTGTGTGTGATGAGAAGGTAACATTTGAGAATAGTAATTAATTTCAGCATGCATCTACTTAGTAGAATAAAAAGGTTACTCGAAAGTGTGTATGTATGCATGCGATGCATCTAAGATTCCTGTGTTAAAAATGTGAATCCGAATAAAGCAATGGACTCCCTTTGCTTCTGTAATCCTCAACCACAACTAACATTTTCTAAATTGAAGGTCTCTATTTTTTTAGGCTACTGTAATCACTACAGTGTTAAATCCAGAGTTTTGCACGCATAACACTTACATTTCACCTTCCAAATTAATTCAAAACTGATGAAAATATAATCAAAGTTACATTAGCTAGACTGTACTGTATATATTTTATGAGAAGTCTTTATACTTCTAGTACTAGTCTAGTTTAAGTGATGAGGAATATCTCATTTCATGGGCTATTCCATGAATAATTTTCACAATATGCTACTTTATCTGATGTTATAGCAATTCACTTTTTTCCCCTATGAAATCTAGTATCAGGACCTTGAACTAAGACAGGGAGACAGTCTAGTGTAATAAATAGTTATCTAAATGCTTGTGTTCCACCCGTACTTCTCCCAGGGCTCCCATTTGGTTACCAGTTGTAAGATACTTATTGTAAATTTCAGGATTTTTTTTTTAAGTCATAATGTGTGAGTACCAGGAAGTTCAAATCTCATGAATCAACTTCATATCCTCCCATAGTAAATGGAATCCTGCATTGACTCTCTTACATAAAAGAAAGGTCAATTTCACTGTAAATATCATGTGTCATTGAAATAAGGCATTGCTTAGCTACTGGCTGATGTGGTTATTCATTTATGAGCTTCCCTAAAATAGTTTTTTGAGTCTTAAAATTGAGTTCTCTTTAGCATGAATTGTGATCCAGGAATAACAAATCTGAGTGATTCTTGTACTGAGATCAAGAGTCAGAGCTCTGAAGAACAAATTCAGCATGTTACTTAGGACCTGTGTGACCTTCAGTAAATTGCTCAATATCTCTGATCTTGACTTTCCTCATTTACTGAATGAGGATTGAAGGTCATTGTGAGAATTACAGGAGATAAGTTTATAAATTACTTGACAAATAGTAAGCACTAACTAAATGACTGCTATCATTATGTGTCATTTCCACTTTAGTTTCTTCTATTCACTCCAACCAACACACTCTTCTTCCATTTCTACCTAAAGAAATCTTTTCTTTTATAAGGTGTATCTCAAATTCAGCTTTTCTTTCAAAATTTTTCAAAATGTCTTAAAGCAGAAGTGATTTTCCTACTCCAGCCCCAAGCTCCTCAATACTTCTTGCAGGTAAAAGTAAAATGAAAAGGAATCATTATCTTGTTTAAAGTTTTATGTCACGTTGTTATTTTCTTATATTATATACTTAATTATTAAAACTATTAGATCTGCATATTAGCCATCGGAGTACTGAGAGCAGTACATAACACTTATTAACAGAAAAGAAGTACATGTAAGATTTGTCTAGTAAATATGTGTTAAGACAATGGATATGGGAATGAGTCTATGAAATCTGGGTCTCTGTTTCCAATAGTATTAAAATGATTTTTCCTTCAATTATGAATTATATCTTTATGTTTCCCGTATACAGAATTTTAATGCAGAACATATGTGGTACATTTAGGTGAACATAGGGGTAAGGCTGAAAATATTTATGAATAAAAAGGAATTAAAACAAAGAGGATCTTGTATTGTTACAGTAAAACTAGTGTTTAATCTTCAAAAATACTGAAACTTCTAAAAGTTTATGAAGACAATATGGAGAGGAAGCTTTTTCTTAAACATGAGTGATTTTTAAGCTCACTTTATTCAAGTGGCAAAAACTGGACCCAGTGTTGGCAGTTCTCCCATAGTACAGATTATTTTAGACAGTTTTTTTTTTTTTGCCAGAAAAGGGTGAAATTATATAAAACTATTTTAGCTATGTGCCAATTGGTAGTATTTTTCGATGATTTTTTAGGCAAGTTTGCAACTTGAATAATTACTTTGTGAATTTTATCCTAATATTTGGACTGTATAGACATCTGTTCTTCTGAACTCACTACCTGCTTCACTCAAATAATGGTCGAAGTAACTGCCTCATTTCCTTGAGATAAATCCAAATTTTATGCAATCAAACTTAGGTTAGGGCTCCCCTGATGGCTCAGGTGGTAAAAAGTTTGCCTGCAATGCAGGAAACCTGGGTTCATTTCCTGAGTCAGGAAAATCTTCTGGAGAAGGAAATGGCAACCCCCTCCAGTATTCTTGCTTGGAGAATCCCATGGATAGAGGAGCCTGGGGGGCTACAGTGCATGGGATCACAAATAGTCGGACATGACTGAGAAAGAGTTAATCCTTAATCCTTAAATTTAGGTTAACTTTAATTGAGAAAATACTTAAAGGGGTTTATATGCACAACAATTTTTAAAAAGTATCATTTCGTATGACAGGGTCTAAAATTGGAATATAATTTTATTATCTCACATAGCACCACCATCATAGATGTGTTTGAAAACAAAATTCAGCCCAAGTAAATCTGAAGATTCCGTTGACTTTAATAGGCGATTCAGGAATCAGGCAGCAGCCCATCTAGCAACTAGAAGGGTGCTCTGAGAGGTTGTACAAAAAGGAAAGTTTTTATAGAAAGAAGGGTAGGGCAAGTGAGCTCTTAGCAAAAGAAAAGAAATAATTATCCTTAGGCCAGAAAATCTTTTTATTATGCAGATTGGCTTTTCTTTCTCTGAGGGGGACAGAAAGGGTTCATGAGACAGATTACCTCACAGATATTCACTGGAAAATTACTAACTGGTTGATTAAGATTACATCTGGTAGAAAGGAAGCCAAACTGGAAAACAGGAATTAAAACTGCCAGTGTCTGTAGATGACATGATATTAATACTATGCACAGAAAATCTTAAAGATGCCACCAGAAAACTACTAGAGCTCATCAATGAGTTCAGTAAAGTTACAGTATACAAAATTAATATACAGAAATCTGTTCCATTTCTGTCTACTAACCAGAAACTCTCAAAAAGAAAAATTAAGGAAGCAATCCCATTTACTGTAAGAGGGAAGAACAAAATGACTCCATAGTGGATGTTTCTTTTACTTTAACCTTTGCATTTTATTGCTTTTGCTACAATTTCTAAAGGGATGTTGCCTGTAGCTTAAAGTATACATAATGACCCAACTCCAGGAACCTTGCCTCCCATCCCTGAGCTTAAGCTAAAATACTTTTGTTTAGCTCACAGGAACTATCCTGATCAGGCCCACCTATGAATGGCTACACAAAGAAATTAACACATCCACCCCCACCCCCTCCAGAGTCTGCCTGAAATGTAGGAGACCCAGGTTTGATCCCTGGGTTGGGAAGAGCCCCTGGAGGAGGCAATGGCAACCCACTCCAGTATTCTTGCCTAGAGAATCTCATGGACAGAGGTGCCTGGCAGGCTACAGTCCATGGGGTCACAAAGAGTCGGACACGACTGCAGTGACTGACCATGCATGCCTCATTGGCTCTAGCCAAACATGGGTCTAATTTATCCTTGTGTGTATTTAAAGAATATTATCTTTTCACAGACATTTTTCCCAGAACATCTTTCTTAAAAATTGTGTTGAATTATTTCTATTTCCAAGGAAACTTCTGGGAGAATTTCATCTTAACAGTTATTACACCAATGTTTTTTGGAAGACCCAAGACCATGAGAATGGTATGACTTCTGGAATTAAGCAATGCTGCCCTCTAGAGGACTCTAAGGTGAGGCCGACTCATAACTGTTACGAATGTGCTGGGACATAAAAATATGCTCTCTATATTTTTTAATTACTTTGGGCCTTTAAAAAAGTAGTTCGGGGAAGAAAAAAAAAAAAAAACTGACCGTGGTCATAGCATTGACTTCCATGGTGTGTAGTTGTATGGATGGACATGTGCGTCCAAAGGAATCCAAACCTGGGTGAAAAGCAACTGACCTTTAAGACATGTATGGCCACTCTAATATCCTCCTGTAACTCCTACAGGGTATGGCAACCCACTCCAGTATTTTGCCTGGAGACTCCCCATGGACTGGAAAATCTGGAAGAGATTTTCACTACCTTTATTTCGCATAAAGTAAAAAGAGAAGTGGAACAGGTGCTGAGTGGACCAACATTTTCTGCCACACTGATTTCATATGAACTAACTACTTCCTACTCTGACCTCATCTCATAACCTTTTCCTCAAATGACTACTATGCTCCAGCCTTGCTGTCTATTTTGATTTTCTGTCTCAGGATAACTTAACAAAACTCAGGATATTTGTATTTTCTGTTCTAATTCAAATGTGCTTATCTTAGGGCTTCGCATGGTAGACTTCTATGCCATGTCTTCAAAGAAGTCTTCCCAAACATTCTAGATAAAATAACCCCCCTACCCCTTAACCCAGAAATTTCTCTTTGATTCCAAATATCCTTTTTTATTTTATTCTTATCATGAGCTCATATTAGTTTACATGCTTATTGTCTGAATATAGCAATATATTTAACCCATGAAGGAAGAGAGTCTGTATATTTCTATAACCAAGGGCCAGGACACAATGGACTGTTTTAGTCTAGAACTGTCCAATAAGATTTTCTGCAGTGATGGAAATGTTCTTTATTTATACAGTTCAGTAGGACAGCCACTAAACATATGTGACTACTGAGTCCTTCAAATGTGGTTAGTGAGACTGAGGAGCTAAATTTCAACTGTATTCTATTTGATTAATTTAAATGTAAATAGTCACATGCACTTTGCGGCTACAGTATTGGACAGTGTAGTATTGGCCTTTGAAACAATTTGTTTAATGGATTACTTAATAATTAGCAAAAATATTGTGCATATATTCTGCATACATCTTCACCTGTTATCAGTATTCTTTCACAACTGTATTTTCTTACATATAACTTGTCAATTCTTAACTTGACTTCAGAAAAAATAAGGATTTCCTAAGAAGTTGACTCCCCCAAATCAGTTTTTCCCTTTCATGTCTGCCTACCCTCCAATTTATTCAATGAAGCAAATATCCAAATATTAGTGGTGGGGGTAGCAAAGAGTCAGACACGACTGAGTGACTGAACTGAACCATAATCCTGAAAGATGATGCTGTGAAAGTGCTGCACTCAATATACCAGCAAATTTGGAAAACTCAGCAGTGGCCACAGGACTGGAAAAGGTCAATTTTCATTCCAATCCCAAAGAAAGGCAATGCCAAAGAATGCTCAAACTACTGCACAATTGCACTCATCTCAAACGCTAGTAAAGTAATGCTCAAAATTCCCCAAGCCAGGCTTCAGCAATATGTGAACCGTGAACTTCCAAATGTTCAAGCTGGTTTTAGGAAAGGCAGAGGAACCAGAGATCAAATTGCCAACATCTGCTGGATCATTGAAAAAGCAAGAGAGTTTCAGAAAAACATATATTTCTGCTTTATTGAATATGCCAAAGCCCTTGACTGTGTGAATCACCACAAACTGTGGAAAATTCTGAAAGAGATGGGAATACCAGACCACCTGACCTGCCTCTTGAGAAACCTGTATGCAGGTCAGGAACAGTTAGAACTGGACATGGAACAACAGACTGGTTCCAAATAGGAAAAGGAGTACGTCAAGGCTGTATATTGTCACCCTGCTTATTTAACTTCTATGCAGAGTACATCATGAGAAAAGGAGGGCTGGAAGAAGCACAAGCTGGAATCAAGATTGCCGGGAGAAATATCAATAACCTCAGATATGCAGATGACACCACCCTTATGGCAGAAAGTGAAGAAGAATTAAGAGCCTTTTGATGAAAGTGAATGAGGAGTGAAAAAGTTGGCTTAAAGCTCAACATTCAGAAAATGAAGATCATGGCATCTGGTCCCATCACTTCATGGCAAATAGATGGGGAAACAGTGGAAACAGTGGCTGACTTTATTTCGGGGGGTTCCAAAATCACTGCAGATGGTGATTGCAGCCATGAAATTAAAAGACGCTTACTCATTGGAAGGAAAGTTATGACCAACCTAGACAGCATATTAAAAAGCAGAGATATTACTTTGTTAACAAAGGTCCATCTAGTCAAGGCTATGGTTTTTCCAGTAGTTGTGTATGAATGTGAGAGTTGGACTCTAAAGAAAGCTGAGCACTGAAAAATTGATGCTTCTGTAATATGGTGTTGGAGAAGACTCTTGAGAGTCCTTGGGACAGCAAGGAGATCCAACCAGTCCATCTAAAGGAGATCAGTCCTGGGTGCTCATTGGAAGGACTGATATTGAAGCTGAAACTCCAATACTTTGGCCACCTGATACGAACAGCTGACACCTTAGAAAAGACGCTGATGCTGGGAAAGATTGAGGGCAGGAGAAGAAGGGGATGACAGAGGATGAGATGGTTGGATGGCATCACTGACTCAATGGATATGGATTTGGGTGGATTCCAGGAGTTTGGGATTGATAGGGAGGCCTGGCGTGCTGTGGTTTGTGGGGTCACAAACAGTCGGACATGACTGAGTGATTGAACTGAACTGAACCATAATTTTTATCCTGGGGAATACAAACAGGGCAAACATTTTAATTATCCTTTTTGCTTCAAGTGCTATCATATGATGAACACTAAGGACTGACTGTGGAAAAGATTATTTCAGAATAAAAAAGGATAGAAGCATTAGATAGTATGTAAGTAGTCTGCATTCTTTATTTTTTTTGTGTGTGATTTCATTAAAACTTTAATTCTGTGACCTATGATCCTAATCTCTGGTATATGTTTGCTTTTAAAAAAACAAGGCTTTTCACAGGTAATCTCATGTCAGGTCAGTATCTGTAAAAGCTTTACAAATTTTTCCTAGAGTAAGACAGTTTGAGTGAACCCCAGTATAACTTGAGGCTGCATTTAGAAAGGACAAAGATGAACTTTATACCAGAGAAGAAGACGTTGGAAAATCCTCTCCAGAGACAAGTAGAGGTTTCATAATGCATCCTAACTCGGTTTCTCTGGGTTGAAGTCCCAGAAAGGGATGGTATGTTAGAATGAAGAACTAATATTCTTATCCCTATGTGGAATTCCCAGAAGAACTCAACTTGTAAAGTGAGTTCTCTCTCTTTACCAAGGCTGCAGCTCAGCAAAGGTGAGCAAAAAAAGAGGCTTTAGATCCTGTGACATAAAGAATTATATTGAAGAAAGGCTTTACGATGATTTATGTTTCGAGAAATCTGAATGCTTACTTCACTGCTTTTTAAAAGACCAATTAATTTATGGAGGGTGTCAAGGAAGTTATATTGGTAAGATTTACTAAAATATATTGTCAAAAGCACATAACTTTCACTCCTGGTTAGATACAGATGGATGTGAAAGATTTTAATTGCCTGGTAACAGGAAGAAATATAGGTCAAAATAAAAATTATACTGTTCTGTGGGGATAGTGAAAAGTGGTGAATGTAAAGAAACTCTGATAAACTAAATTCTCAAAGAGAAGCAAGCTTTTATAGAAGCAAAAATTGTTCATAAGCAGCTTTTAGACATGAGGTGGATGCCTGATCTGTATAGATAATAAATGGCATATATAGAGACATTTTAGGAACAAACCTTAGGTAACCGGGTGGACAAATAAAATAAACTGAAATCTAAAACATCTCTAAATATGTAAACAAATTGCTCAAAAACTGATAGCAGCCATTATTAACTAGGACCACACTTGCCTTCTCACCATAAACAGCTAGAAAATGAAAGAAAAATGCAAGTATTATTTTCAGACACTGAACTGTTTAAAGTGAATCCATAAAGAAGATAAATGAAATAAGTCCTGCAATTGAAAGTTTCCTGCCTGGTGGAACTTTTCAGGTGATGGTAGAGGGAAGAAGACCCCTATAGAACACAGAAATACTCCTTAATCGAGAAAACAAAGCTTGGCAATGAGGGAGTTAGAGGCAGCTGGGATTGTGGGGCAGAGTACCAGAGAGGAGAGAGCAGTGAAAAAAATTTCATAAATCTGCATAGAACTTTCCTATAGTCTGTTGCTAAAAAATAAGCTAAATATGTAGAGTGAAACACATGGCAGGGAATTATAAGAAGAGTAATCCTCAAAGCTAACACAGGCCTGAGAATGTTTGAATTCTGGACATCAAAGTCAAGAAACCTTGTTAAATAGTCAGAACATTCAGGAGACACTCTAGAAGGACAATGTCTTCAGGGTAGAGCTAAGCCAGACATAGAATAAATGCTACCTTATTGTTGTCCTAACAATGCTTAGCAATACGCTTTGAAGATCATCAATCTGATCTCCAAATAATTTAACTGCTTTCCAGAAAAAAAAAAAAAAAAACTGCAACAGTCTTAAAGAAACCAAAATTTACACTCAAAAATATCCAGCATCCAATCCAAAATTAATAGATATGTGCAAAGCAGAAAAAAACTAACATATTAACCAGGAGAAAGATCAGTGTGTAGAAACAGCTACAGAACTGCCAGTTGATGGGGTTAATACGCAGACCTTCATACCTTTTACAACTATGCTCAAGGATATAAAGTGAGATATAAAAATATGAGATAAGAAATGGAATATACAAATGTCTAAAGATGAAAAGCATAATTTGTATTTAAAAAATATTAAATGGAATAAACAGCAGGTTACATAATACAGGAGAAAATGATCAGTGAGCATTATGATTCTGTGCATGTGTGCTTAATCGCTCAGTCATGTCTGACTCTTTGTGACTACATGGACTGTAGCCTGCCAGGCTCCTCTTTCCATGGGATTTCCCAGGCAAAAATACTGGAGTGGATTGCCATTCCCTTCTCCAGAGGATCTTCCCAACCCAGGGATCAAACTTGGGTCTCCTGCATTATAGATGGATTCTTTAAGACATTATAAAAAATAAAGCACAGTTTTGTATATTCTGAAGAAATATACAATTCCAGGGGACATACTGGACAAAGCCAAACTGTTTAATTTCATTGTAAATAAATTACCAAAACAGGAAGAATCAAAAGTAAAATTTGAAACAATAATGGTTGAAAAGCTTCCAAATTTCATGAAAACTAAACCCACACATCCAGAGAGATGAATAAACCAAAAGCTGTACAAATACAAAGAAAACCACACAGGGCATATTTTAATTAAATTACCAAAAATCATTGAACAGAACATTTTTTTTTAAATCTGAGGAATAATACATGTTACATTATAGGTGAGCAAAGAAAAGACTGATAGGTGTCTGCTACTGCATCATACAAGAGAGAAGACAAACAAGCAACATTTTTCAAAAACAAAGTCTATCTTTATACCTCAGAATTCTTTTTTCAGAAAAAAACATTCAGCTAAAAATATTTAACTAGTTTGTAAAGGTATGGATGTGAGAGTTGGACTGTGAAGAAGGCAGACTGCCAAAGAATTGATGCTTTTGAACTGTGGTGTTGGAGAAGACTCTTGAGAGTCCCTTGGACTGCAAGGAGATCCAACCAGTCCATTCTGAAGGAGATCAGCCCTGGGATTTCTTTGGAAAGAATGATGCTAAAGCTGAAACTCCAGTACTTTGGCCACCTCATGAGAAGAGTTGACTCATTGGAAAAGACTCTGATGCTGGGAGGGATTGGGGGCAGGAGGAGAAGGGGACGACAGAGGATGAGATGGCTGGATGGTATCACTGACTCGATAGACATGAGTCTGAGTGAACTCCGGGAGTTGGTGATGGACAGGGAGGCCTGGCGTGCTGCGATTCATGGAGTCGCAAAGGGTCGGACATGACTGAGCGACTGAACTGAACTGAACTGAAAGGCTAAATATGGCTTAGTATGAGAATTTGCAGCCAGTTAAAGGTTTCTCTCAATGGACTTCATCAAATTCTCACAAAAAAAGATGGAAAGCTGGAGTGTAGAATGGGGAAACCATTCTCAAGTGTAGGCCCAAAGAGGGAAGCAGAAAAGGAACAAAGTTCTACTACACAATAGTTGTAAGAGAAGCAAATTCTGTTACCTGCAGGGATCCACTGAAAGCCCATTATGGCTGGGGCAAGTTAAAAGAAAAGTTTTCTTTACTCCTGGACTTCAAATAGAGACCATCCTAGGCTTAGACCTTTAAAAGTGTCCTACTGTTGCTATAAAAGACAAAATTGTTGAATAAGTCCCATTCCCAATACCTAGAGATACGCAGCTTAATTAAAATAGAGTAATTATGACAACAAAGAATACATACCACTTCCCACCAGAAAAATATGCATTAATTAAAAAATTGTAGTGGTTTTACCACTGGTGAATTAACAAGAGTATGAAGAAAATCCTTCTCTGAGGTGCAGGTTTAGAGGAAACACCTAAAGCTGAAGGTGGAACAGGAACATTGAGAAAAATATTTAGTCTAGTCCTACGTTAAGCATAAGGTAATGTTAGAGGACTCTGAATTTTGTAGTACACTCTGGATAATAATATAACAAACTTCAAACAAAAGCAAACAATGAAACCCA
This sequence comes from Capricornis sumatraensis, assembly GCF_032405125.1. NCBI lineage: Eukaryota > Metazoa > Chordata > Mammalia > Artiodactyla > Bovidae > Capricornis > Capricornis sumatraensis. The sequence goes on from NC_091072.1 coordinate 98,372,013, forward strand.
AGCCTAGGTAAACTCCTAACTAGATTAACTCAATCTAGTATTCTTAAGGCATAACAGAAAAACAGACATGCCAATTTCTGGCAAAAATATTTATCTCAGTCTCTTATTTTCTAAAAATTATAAAACACAAAATAAGAGACAGGTGACTATCAAGAGACAAAATCCTCCCCTAAGGGCTTAAGGGTCAAAATCATTAACAGAATCAAGTTCAGACAAGGAATTTAAAATGACCATAATGAATAAGTTAAAGATTCTAGTGGAAAAGGTGAATAGTATTCTTAAACAGATGGCAGATTTTAAAAGAGATACAAATGACATGAAAATTCTAGAAAAATATGGTGACATTGTTGAAGAAAGCCTTTGATAGGCTTGGCAGTAGACATGACACAACTAAGAAATGGGTAAGTGGCCTTGACATGTGATCAATAGGAATTACTCACACTATAACATGAAAGAATACATTAGCAGAAAAAATAGAACTGAACATTTTGTGGGATATTATAAAACAGTATAATGTGTGTAACTGGAATTCTTGAAAATAAGTGAGAGAAAATGGAGAAGTAATATTTGAATAGATAGTGGCTATTTTCCAAAAATATTGAAAATTATATATCTAAAAAACTTAGAGTCCTAAGAAAGACAAACATTAAAAATAAACAAATAAATCCCCACATAAACACATTATACTCAAACTGCTGACAATCAGAGGTAAAAAGTAAATCTTGAATGCAGCCAGAAAAAGACACTTTTCATCCAAAAGGACAATTATCAGTATAAGATACACAGAAGACTTATCAGAAATCATGTGTATCAAAGAGCAATGTTGTAGCATCTTTAAAATGTTGAAAGAAAAACAGTCAACCAAGAATTCTCTACTTGGCAAATATATCCTTCAAAAATAAAGGAAGATTACAGACTTCTTAGGAAGAACAAAACCTTCAAACCCCATTTTCAATTCCTGACAAAATCATTTGATTAGTGACTTATGGTGTGAGATCTGGTAAAGTCAACAAATTGTATGTTATTTGGTTGTCTTTCAGTTGGTAGAACCTTTGGGACACAACATTGATAGAAACTGTGAGTCTGAAACTATGACCCTTCTTTCTTTACCAAAGCCATAGAACCTGGTGCTTTCTATCACCTTGACAGAATTTATTTCGTCTGTGAATAGAATACTGAATTCTGGGTCAAGGTTGGTTAAACGTGATCCAATGTGAAATGATATGTAGATATCCATAAATGAAATATTTCCCCTATATGCTATTAATATTTGACTATTTTAAATGATAAAATATGGAAGTAATAGTATACATAAATAATAGTTTGCTACTCTATGGTGTGACAAAAAAAAAATCTCACCATAAATTTAACATAATTTTGCACCACAAAATAATTTTCAAAGTCCTTAATATAAATTGAAATTGTTTATCCTATTGAGGAAATGAAAACTAAGTGAACTCCACAAAGCATATATTGGCATCTCAAATAGGGAGTTAAGAATTTTCAGTTTCAACTAAAACTAGGCACATACTTCTAGCAGCTACTTAGGAGCAACTGAAGATCCACGGAAACAGAGGAAATTAAATTTGTATTATGTGCAGAAAGGAGTTTCATGGTTGAAAAGTCAAGGGCAGATACTTTCTAAGGTTTTGAACAAGGTTTAACCAAGGTTAGAAGGCTTATGCAATTTAAGGGTAAAAAAGAGAATCAAATTTTAGTTGATCAGACCAGGATTTTCTACAGAGTAAATCAACTTTGTCCAGACATCAGCATACGGTTAAAACCACTTACTTACAAGTCTAGATTTCCTTTTACTCCATCCTGTTATGCTTCACTGAAGAGAGACTGGATTTGAGTTAGTAATTATCCTGTAATTATTCAAGAGCAATAATTATGAGTGTTTACTGATCAAAAGAGAATTCACTCCATTCCTCTCTCAAAGGTGAGATTTAGTATAGGTTCAATTTGTTGAACAAAATAGCTAAACACAGGTTAGGGGGTAAGATGACGCTCAGTGTTTTCATTAATAAACAAGTTATTTCTAATCTGTTTTGTTAAAAAAATATATATCAGCTTTTGACTAAGTGGCTTTTGGAATTTATAGTATATATTGTAAAATACTTTCATATCAATGGGTAGAATGTGGGCAGAATAAAGATTTTAGTTGGGGCTAGTTTAGATAAGTCAGAGAACATTTCTCTCAGAAGGTGACATTTAAGTAGAAATAGGGATAAAATAAAGAATGACACACAAAAAGAGCTAGGTAAAGATATTTCTGACACAGGAGAAGGCAAATTAAAAGGGCTGAATGGAGGAAGGAGGGATTGGGAGTTTGAGATTAGCAGATGCAAACTATATAAGCATCACAGTCCTACTGTATAGCACACGGAACTATATTCAATACCCTATGATAAACCATAATGGAAAAGAATATGAAAAAGAATGTGTATATATGTATAACTGAATCATTTCGCTGTACAGTTGGAATTAATACATTGCAAATGAACTATACTTGTAATTTTTTTTAAAAAAGGCCCTGAAGCTACAATGGAATTGGTAGGCTCAAGAAACAATAAGAAGCAATATGGCTGGAGGGGAGTAAGTAAGGGGCTGATGACTTCAAAAAGAAATACCTGTGCTAGAGAAATGTGGTCATGGAGAGACATGATGAAGGCTTGAATTTCAAGTGTGATGGCAAACTAGTAGGCAAATTTAAGCAATGGAGTGATATGACCTAATTTACATTAAACAAATAAACAAACAAACCGTTAAACCTGTCTCCGGCTAATGTTAAGAAAAACCTCATAGGGTGTAAGTGGAAATAGCGAAAGAACCTATTAAAAATTATCACCCCTCCAAAGTCCAAAAATCAAACAGGAAAATATAGATGGACACTGAGATTGGGAGAAATAAATTTTTGCTTAAGGGAAGAGCTGAGCAAGAATAAGACAACATGATTAGGTAAATTGAGATTGATGAAAGGCTGAGGGTTAATATGATTATAGATTTATATAGAGAAATATTGGGAGCTGATATTATTTCAGTAGATTAAATCCAGGTGTATTCTGGAGTTTGTGACTTATTTCTTTAGCAATGGAGTAGACCAATTTTGCTCCTTGGAAGGAAAGTTATGACCAACCTAGACAGCATATTAAAAAGCAGAGACATTACTTTGCCAACAAAGGTCCGTCTAGTCAAGGCTATGGTTTTTCCAGTAGTCATGTATGGATGTGAGAGATGGATTATAAAGAAAGCTGAATGCCGAAGAATTGATGCTTTTGAACTGTGGTGTTGGAGAAGACTCTTGAGAGTCCCTTGGACTGCAAGGAGATCCAACCAGTCCATCCTAAAGGAGATCGGTCCTGGGTGTTCATTGGAAGGACTGATGTTGAAGCTAGAACTCCAGTACTTTGGCCACCTGATGGGAAGAGCTGACTCATTTGAAAAGCCCCTGATGCTGGGAAAGATTGAGGGCAGGAGGAGAAGGGGATGACAGAGGATGAGATGGTTGGATGGCATCACTGACACAATGGACCTGGGTTTAGGTAGACTCCAGGAGTTGGTGATGGACAGGGAGGCCTGGTGTTCTGTAGTTCATGGGATCACAAAGAGTCTGACATGACTGAGTGACTGAACTGAACTGAGACCAATTTTTAAAATTTATAACTTGGATTTTATTTAATGGGAAAATCTATATATTTACCAACTTTTAAAAAAGTTTCCAATTAAGTAGAATATTCTGCTAGAAGTTGCAAATGCAGAGATAAATAAGACAAATGCAATTCCTTTGAAAGTTCATAATTTGTCACTTTGGTTAGAGTAAAGTAGCTTCCTACAAGCAAGTAATGTCACGTCTTCTGAAGCCTCAGAAGATGAAACTTGCCCTGTTTTGTGGCTACTCTGGCTTCATTTTAGAGCTACTGATTTTTCATTTTCAAAGAGTTCGGCATCAGACTCTTGCCCTTCTCTCAGTGTTGACTCAACCCTTCTTATTGATATCTTGCAAATTACCAACCGATCCTGGCCTCGTATGACAGTAGGTAAAATTAATTCATATTCTCATTAAGCATCCCAATTCAAGTTAACATTGAATTCCCTTACACACGGTCTTCTAGTTATTTCTGAGAGCCCTCCAAGAAGCTGTTTCATGAGTACTCAGGAATAAGTTCTTCAATTTTCCACTTCATCGTCTTCATTAATTCATTAGTGTTCATGGTGATAATAATGCATCAGGTAGAGAACCACTCTGCAGGGTGCAGTCACCCTGTCCTTGTGATCAGCCCTTGCTAAAGTTCTTAGAAGGACAGCCTTTCTATCCTCTCCAGTGTCACCCCATCCTTAACATGGAGCAGTCCTGTCTCATAATTCACTGCTATAAAACTCTGATGATGCTGATCATTTTACTAATATTTTATTGAAAGGTGTGAAGACAAGAATACAGAAATACAGCTCCAAAGAGTAATGTAAAACTAGCTCCTAATTATGCCTGCTCTCAGGGTCTGCAGGTCCAGGGCCATCCTCAGCATCTATTTGCCTATCTAACTTGTGGACGATGCCAATTCCTACTCAAAGCACATACACACACATGCATACACACACACACACACATACATGCACATAAAAACACACTCAAACATCTGAGAAACTACTGGGAGTGTTCTATGCATATCTTTGATTCCAAATTGAAAATCAAATTGCCTTAAGTTACAGAGAAGTCCCTATTTTAAGCCTGTATCTCATATTTTATTTTTTTGTCTCCAGTAAAGCCCCTCTTAAAATGCTTCTAAATGCCTCACCATTTAGTGAAAATTCCAGATTATCTTCCCAAAGATGTGGAACAATCTTCCAGCCACCACAGCCTGATCAGTTGAAACATAATAGTCCAAGACTGGCATTTCCAATTCATTCATTTGAATAAAAACATATGCAAACTATTTTTTAAAAAAAATTTAGTCAAATCCTCATTTACAGCCTGTCTTGTGTAGCAAGAAACTCACACCTATAGATTTTTTTTTTTCCCCAGCAGTATCAGCTTCATCCACAAATACTTGAAAACCAATACACATAAGACTTCAAATAAGATCAGTTTACAGATCAGTGAACAACAAATTCTTACAAGATCAAGAAACATTAACCTCAAATTAAAATAAATTTATATTAAAAAATAAAGTTTTGCAGACATGCTAAAAAATTGCACAGAGTGTTTTCCTCTACCTCTCTACCTCCCAGAATAGTGTTGTTCTTAACACAAACATTTACATCCTGATACTGGTTTTGTTTTCTAAAAACATGGAGAGGTACTTATATAAATAAAAGGTACATTCAAAGTTACTTCTCATAATACAAAAGTACATTTTTCTTAAAAAAATCACTGGAAATTTTTATATCCAGAAAAAAATACGGCTTTCCCTCCCTTCACACACATCAAGATTTCCTAAAATTCAAGATCTCTATTTTTGTCCAGGGAATCCTACTAAACAAGCCCAGTTGCTCCAGCAGTCACGTGGACGATGACTGCTCATCATTCACTTGTCTGAGCAAATTTCATCTCTTGTATTGTTTGTCTCCCTCACTGCAATGCCAGCTGCCTGACAGTAAAGGCTCTTTGTACCTCTGTGCCTCTAGACTAGTTCTTAGAGGAGTGCCTGGTATATAGCGGATATGTTTGGAACATGAACAGCTCAGTACTCACTGAACTGCTGCATTCTGAAGAGGTTTTCCAAAAATAACTAGTAAATACAAGTGTAAGAGTGATTATACTCTGTATTTTGCCTCATACTACATTCTATTTAATTTTCATTGCTGCTATTTCCTTTCTCACATTTTTAATTGAATAGACAGCGTCCACCATTATGAAAGAATTTAAAAAAAAAAACACACCTATATTAACAAATTGCTCATTCGTTCTTTTCCTACAACAACGCCCAGCTCAGGAGCTACTTCAATTTGTCTTCTTATATTTGGACAGAAAAACATTTTGTTCTCATTGTGTTCATAGTACTTTATAATGCTATGCTTCTATAATGCTACAGTCTTTGCCACAGGATAAATAATTGTTAATGTGCTATTTTTTCACTAGTCATTGTATTCTCCAGAAAAGAGAGCAATTTTTAAAAAGATTTCTTATTTCAAGAAATCCCCAGCACCTTGTAGTTGAGCAAAACCATTTTCTGAGATACTATTGAAATTCAAAGTAATATTCTTATACAATGCCTCTGGACAGGTAAATCACAATAATTAACTTTTAAAATTACCAGGTAGTTACCATTCTTGGTTAAATTCCTCTTACAATCTTATTTTGGAAAAACAAACTGATGGTTTGTTTTAACCTGTTGTATTATCTATTCTTACTATGTAACTTTGTTAGCATCATTCACTTTCCATTTTATGTTTTGATCATCTTAACGGATTACTCTTTCCATTGAGTAATTTACAGCATGTAATTTTTTTCTGGGAGTACTCAATAAGGTGCATACCTTTTTTTCCTGCTTTCAAAAAAATCATTTTCCTATTATGAGTCTCAAAGAAATTTGCATATTCAAAATCCTGGTTGCTGCTGCTGCTAAGTCACGTCAGTCGTGTCTGACTCTGTGCGACCCCATAGACGGAAGCCCACCAGGCTCCTCTGTCCCTGGGATTCTCCAGGCAAGAACACTGGAGTGGGTAAAATCCTGGTTAGTAGCTAATATTTTAAGTATTTCAGTTAATGTAAAACTAATTATGACATTCCTTGGGACTAGACTTTGTAGATATAAGGGTTATTTACATTTTTATCTCCTCAAATTCCATGCTTATTAGCTAACCTATCTAACATAACAATATTTAGCACAAAAGGATGATAGGATTTTAAGATTCAAAATACCTACCTGACATAAAAATTTTTCATCAAAACAATAGTCATTCATCAACACCTGTACTTTGCCAGATGGTTCACTATTTCTGTTTACCCAAATGAACTCTTATATCTAGTTTGTCTTCATCCTCTCCATTAGCAGTCATTCCCGTTGGCTCATTTGTACTTAGATCTTCGACTATTGATTGAAGAGATACTTTTGTAGATGTAAAGCTGAACAAAATGATTTATACTTCCAAATAGCTTATATATGAAAATAATTATAATATTATTTAGTCTAAACAGTAAAAATATAGTTTACCGCTGAACAATGTTGGCATTACGAGGACTGATGCTCTGTGCAATCAGAAAATCAGCTTATAACTTATAATCAGTCTTCCATACATGCTCTTCCTCCATATCAGTGCTTGGACATCCATGGATTCAACCAATGGTTATGCAGTACTACAGCATTCGCTATTGAAAAAAATCTGCCTCTAAGTGGACCTGTATAGTTCAAACCTGTGTTGTTCAAGGGTCAGCTGTATCTCTTCTGTCTACAAGGTTCAGAGATCTGTCATAAACATCTACGGAATGTAAATAAGTTCTCCAGATAGACATGTTAGCTTGCAAAGGGGTGATCATTGTTCTTAAGATAGCTTTTAAAAAATGCAAGTCAGAACAGTTTAAGACTGGGTAGGAGAGGAAACTTTTCCCTTCTCTTCCTGGCTCTTTGTCTAGCTTAATAAGTAAGTTGACATAAGGCAGGTTAACAGGAGAAAACAAATTTAATTTCACAGGTTTCAGTTCAGTCACTCAGTTGTGTCTGACTCTTTGTGACCCCACGGACTGCAGCATGCCAGGCTTCCCTGTCCATCACCAACCCCCGAAGCTTGCTCAAACTCATGTCCATTGAGTCAGTGATGCCATCCAACCATCTCATCCTCTGTCATCCCCTTCTCCTACCTTCAAGCTTTCCCAGCATCAGGGTCTTTTCTCTTTTTTTTTTTTTCCTTTCTTTTTTAAAAATTTATTTATTTTAATTGGAGGCTAATTACTTTACAATATTGTAGTGGTTTTTGCCATACATTGACATGAATCAGCCATGGGTGTACATGTGTTCCCCATCCTGAACATCCCTCCCACCACCCTCCCAAACCCACCCTCAGGGTCATCCCAGTGCACTGGCACTGAGCACCCTGTCTCATGCATTGAACCCGGACTGGCAATCTATTTCATATATGGTAATATACATGTTTCAATGCTATTCTCTCAAATCATCCCACCCTCGGCTTCTCCCACTGAGTCCAAAATTCTGTTCTTTACATTTGTATCTCTTTTGCTGTCTCACATATAGGGTCTTTTCAAATGATCAGTTCTTTGCATCAGTTGGCCAAAGTATTGAAACTCCAAAGTTTCAGCTTCAGCGTCAGTCCTTCCAATGAATATTCAGGACTGATTTCCTTTAGGATTGACTGCTTTGATCTCCTTGCAGTCCAAGGGACTCTCAAGAGTCTTCTCCAACACTATGATTCAAAAGCATCAATTATTCGGTGCTCAGCTTTATAGTCCAACTCTCACATCCATTCATGACTACTGGAAAAATCATAACTTTGACTAGATGGACCTTTATCAGCAAAGTAATGTCTCTGCTTTGCAATATGCTATCTAGGTTGGTCATAACTTTTCTTCCAAGGAACAAGCATCTTTTAATTTCATGGCTGTAGTCACCACCTGCAGTGATTTTGGAGCCCCCCAAAATAAAATCTCTCACTGTTTCCATTGTTTCCCCATCTATTTGCATGAAGTGATGGGACCAGACGCAATGATCTTATTTTTCTGAATGTTGAGTTTTAAGCCAACATTTGCACTCTCCTCTTTCACTTTCAACCAGGAGGCTCTTTAGTTCTTTACTTCTGCCATAAGTGTGGTGCCATCTGCTTATCTTAGGTTATTGATATTTCTCCTGGCAATCTTGATTCCAGCTTGTGCTTCATCCAGCCCAGCTTTTCACACGATGTACTCTGCATATAGATTAAATAAGCAGGGTGACAGTATACAGCCTTGATGTACTCCTTTCCCAATTTGGAACCAGTCTCTTGTTCCATGTTCAGTTCTAGCTATTGCCTCCTGATGGGCATACAGATTTCTCAGAAGGTAAGTAAGGTGGTCTGTTGTTCCCATTGTTTTAAGAATTTTCCAGTTTTTTGTGATCTACACAGTCAAAGGCTTTAGCGTAGTCAATAAAGCAGAAGTAGATGTTTTTCTGTAACTCTCTTCACATGTATGGGATCCCATAAAAATATGAGACTCAAAGCAATGAAAAAAAAACAGGTAGATTCTATACCTTTTAGGCAAGGAAACAATACATTTGTGAAGAATTGACAAGACACTTGAGTGCACGCTTGGGGTGGCAAATTGGTGAAGAAGTGACAATGTTTATTTATACAGCCTTCTTGATCCTCAATTTTCTGTCTTTGGTGTTATGGATGCTTCTAACCCTCCTGGTAGAGGGAGGGTGAATTTCATAGGAGGTGGTTATTTTCTGCTTTCAGCGGCAAAGGAAGATACAGTGTACTTGTTAGTTCAGTTCAGTCGCTCAGTCGTGTCCAACTCTTTGTGACCCCATGAATAAGTAGCTTTAATTAAAAAATAATATGCTCAAATAGCATATTTGTGGGTGGGATATTTTGTCCCCCTTAAATATCAAGAGATCTTTCATATATGAAAATCTGATTATGGTGTATCTCTGGAAAAAAATTCAGCAATGGCTTTTTTCCCCATTAATTAATTCCCCCAGCTTTCCTGATAAATCCTTAACTATCTGAATTGATATTTTGCCAGCCCTGTTTATATCTACACTGTGCCACTCTTCAAAATATGAAAATTTTATATTTTGGTATAAAACTATACAATGTCTATTTTCTATTTGCATAAGCTTATTCCTGTGCCAAGAATCCCCTTTCTTATTTGTCTACCTTTGCTTTCCAAGCCATCCAATTTACCATTCAGAGTAGAGTTTGGAAACCCCAGCCTCTGTGTTTCCAATTCCATCTGATATGTATATACATATATATACAGTAGAGGAGGGCACGGCCACCCACTCCGGTATTCTTGCCTGAAGAATCCCCATGGACAGAGGAGCCCAGTGGGCTACAGTCCACGGGCTTACAAAGGGGCATACACAGCTGAGTGATTAAGCACATATATAAGATAATCACTTCTTCCCTTTCTTAATGATTAAACATATTCACCTCTGAGTTTCTACTAAACAATGTACGTGATAAATGTTCAAGAAATGATTGTTAAATAGACAAATTTATGTAATATCAATGTGTCAAAATGTTTATATGCCTATGTGCTTACATACCTATTTATTACATAGATAAACTGTATAATTTTATATATAATTTATAATTTGGAAAGCTCAGCAGTGGCCACAGTATTGGAAAAGGTTAGTTTTTATACCAATCCTCAAGAAAGGCAATGCCAAAAAATGCTCGAACTACCATACAATTGCACTCATCTCACACACTAGCAAAGTAATGCTCAAAATTCCCCAAGCCAGGCTTCAATAGTATGTGAGCTGTGAAATTCCAGATGTTGAACCTGAAATTAGAAAAGCCAGAGGAACCAGAGATCAAATTGCCAACATCTAGTGGATCATCGAGAAAGCAAGAGAATTCTATCAAAACATCTACTTCTGCTTTATCAACTATGCCAAAGCCTTTTACTGTGTGAATCACCACAAACTGTGGAAAATTCTTTAAGAGATAGGAATACCAGACCACCTGACCTGCCTCCTGAGAAATCTGTATGCAGGTCAAGAAGCAACAGTCAGAACTGGACATGGAACAACAGACTGGTTCCAAATTGGGAAAGAAGTACATCAAGGCTGTATATTGTCACCCTGCTTATTTAACTTATAGTACATCAGGAGAAATGCTGAACTGGATGAAGCACAAGCTAGAATCAAGATTGCCAGGGGAAATATCAATAATCTTAGATGAGCAGATGATACCACCCTTATGGCAGAAAGTAAAGAAGAACTGAAGAGCCTCTTGATGAAAGAGAAAGAGGAGAGTGAAAAAGTTGGCTTAAAGGTCAACATTCAGAAAACTAAGATCACGGCATCTGGTCCCATCACTTCATGGCAAATATATGGGGAAACAATGAGAGATTTTATTTGGGGGGGCTCCAAAATCACTGCAAGTGGTTACTGTAGCCATGAAATTAAAAGGTGCTTGCTCCTTGGAAGATAAGTTATGATCAACCTAGGCAGCACATTAAAAATCAAAGTTGCCAACAAATGTCCATCTAGTCGAATCTATGGTTTTTCCAGTAGTTATGTATGGGTGGGAGAGTTGAACTATAAAGAAAGCTGAGCACTAAAGAATTGATGCCTTTTAACCATTGTTGTAGAAGAAGACTTGATAGTCCCTTGGACTGCAAGGAGATCCAACCAGTCCATCCTAAAGGAAATCAGTCCTGAATATTCATTGGAAGGACTGATACTGAAGCTGAAACTCCAATACTTTGGCCACCTGATGCGAAGAGCTGACTCATTGGAAAAGACTCTGATGCTGGGAAAGATTGAAGGTGGGAGGAGAAGGCGACTACAAAGGATGAGATGGTTGGATGGCATCACCAACACAATGGACATGAGTTTGAGTAAACTCTGGGAGTTGGTGATGGACAGAGAAACCTGGGGTGCTGCAGTCCATAGGGTTGCAAAGAGCTGGACACGAGTGCGTGACTGAACTGTACTGAACTGATACAATTTTGGATTTCAGAAAATATCTGGATATTACACTGGAGTTTTCAAAATTTGCTTGGATATTATATATGAAAACAGCTATAGCATGTTCAACACTTCCTCCTTCCACCCACGTCTAATATTTTCTGTTCATTTGTTTTCCTGTTATTAGAAGGATAAGAACAAAGATTTGCTTTTATTTTTTGCCATTTTCTCTGTATGATTTTCTATCCACGTCACCACTATGTTGGTGCCAGCTCAATGATCAGTGTTTCATTTGTAATATCCCTTGACAATAATTGTTGTCATTGGCCCTAAAGGTACACACTAAAGTTAGACCATGTCAATAAATTTTAAAATATAGACAGCTTTAGAAATAGGCCCTGCCTATTTACTTTTAACAGTTTGAAAATTAACTGAGAGTAAAAGGTAAAATAGTGTTCTCATCTATATCCTACAGGAGATACTGGGAATCTAAATATTAATTCTGCCTTTGTGTTAACAAGAAAAACTCTATTTCCTTTGATTGTATTTTCTTGCACAAAAAGCCAATTTTTTTTTCTTGATTTATATCAACTTTAAGTATGTTTGCCTCTTAGCTTGATGTAAATCAAGAAAAAAATTGGCTTTTTGTGAGAGAAAATACACATTGAATAAGTGAGCTTTTATTGTATTCTGGTAGTATCACTTACCCAATGTGTCTCTTGTTTGAACATTTAAATTTTAGTAAGACTTTATATATTCTCAGTTACATTCAGTGTAGTAATTTTCCCATTACACCAGTTGAAAGCAGTTATAAAATGCCTGACCATATGGTTGCTTGATGCACAACATTTAATACAAAACTCAAAGTAAAACATTTCAAAAGTATTTTTGGAATCATTACCAAATGTTGATGCTACATAATAAAGGCTACATGACAACACTCCAAATGTTAAACATTCTTAAATAGAGGAGCACTTTTATAACAGGGAGGAAAAAAACGTTGTAGAAAGGAAATGCACTTAGGCACTAGATTTCACTGAGTCAGCTAAAATCAGGTGAGACCAGTTTAAGTTAAAGCTGTTATTTCCTTAAGCTTCAAGGTCATAAAATATGATTTTAGATGACTGCAAGGAGATCCAACCAGTCCATCCTAAAGGAAATCAGTCCTAGGTGTTCATTGGAAGGACTGATAATGAAGCTGAAACTCCAATATTTTGGCCACCTGATGCGAAGAGCTGACTCATTGGAAAAGACCCTGATGTTGGGAAAGATTGAAGGCAGGAGGAGAAGGGGATGACAGGGGATGAGATGGTTAAATGGCACCACTGACTCAATGGACATGAGTTTGGGTAAACTCCAGGAGTTGGTAATAGACAGGGAGGCCTGGTGTGCTGCAGTCCATGGGATCGCAGAGAGTCGCACACGACTGAGCGACTGAACTGAACTGAACTGAATTATCAGTCTTCATTGAAACCATTTCAGTTGTGACAGAAAAGTTTTATTCTTGAACATATGTTTGTACTAGATTATAGGATGTATTAATGGTTCTCAGTTACCTAAATTGCAGCTGTAATTTTCATTGGTAAGTGAATTTCTTCATTAGTGTTTGAATTATGTTAAACAGCTAAGATGTTGTATATAAGAAGCATACTACCAAAAAATAATGCACCTTAAACTGTATGGGCAGAATCACATGGAATTTTCTCAACTTTGATTATATCCAAAGATACTCCGGATATTTTCAGTTTTGTGCGTTTTTGGACAGTTTTTTGAGCTTTTTATATGCAGTTTATATACATTATATATATTGTATATATATTTATGTTCTATATATACATAGTATATATACAATATATATTTTATATTTATATATCTTATATACAATAAAATCTAGTAATTATAAAGGTATAATTACAGGAATTTTAACAATATATATATAGCCATGTAATCTCCATCACCATCATGTCATGGAACACTTTGTAGAATACTTCTATCACCCTAAAAATTTCCTGAGTGTTCTAAAATTTCTCTCTCTGCCATTCCATCTCTTGACAGCCAGTGATCTATTTTCTGTCATTCTAGTTTTCTTTTTCTAGAATTTCATATAAATAGAATTTAAAATACACAAAATATAATCTTTTCTGTTTGATTTCTTTCATTTGGCATATTGTATTTGAGATTCATCTATATTATTGCATGTATCAAGAATTCTTTTTTATGACTAATACTTCATTATATGAATATAATACATAACACAATTTTCTATTCATTCACTAGCTGACAAAAATTTGAATGTATTTCCATTTTATGGCTTTTTTGAATAAAGCTTATATAAACAGTCCAGTAAAACTACTGGTTTAAACATATGCTTTCATTTCTCTTGGGTAAACAGTCAGAACTGGATTGCCAAGTCATATAGTAAGTGTATGTTTAACTTTATAAATGCACCTAAGTTGTTTCCAAAGTGACTGTATTTTTGTATTTTTACTGGAATATATATGAATATTATAGTTGTTCCATATCTTCACCAATACTCCCCAAATTTATAAATAAATCCAATATAATCAAAATCTGAAGACATTTTCTTCCCCAACAGCTTTTTTTTAAATTGGAGGATAATTGCTTTATAATGATGTGTTAGCTTTTGCCATCCAACAGTGTGAATCAGCCATCAGGGTACATATGTCCCCTCCCTCTTAAACCTCCATCCCAGCCCTCTAGGTTGTCACAGAGCACCGGGTTGAGCCCCCTATGCCCATACAGCAGCTTTCTACTAGCTTGCTATTTTACATATGCTAATATATATGTCTCAGTTCTACCCTCTCAATTCATCCCCCATCTCCTTCCCCTGCTGTGTCCACAAGTCTTAAACACACATTTTTTAAGAATTGAAAACTTATTATAAAATTTATATGAAAATGTAAAGAACTAGAACAGCCAAAACAAACTTGAAAACTTAAGACTGAGGGGACATAAACTATATGATATAAGAAATATGGAGTTTTAGTAAATAAAACATTTTGGTATTAACGTAAAGATAGACTAATAAATCAGAACTGGATAGAAAATAAACAAATAGACCAATGAATGTGTGGTCACCTGATTTTTAGCAAATGTTATAAGGCAATTCAATGAGGGAAAGATGAACTTTTTAATTAATGCATCTTGGATTTATAGGTTCTCATAGGCAAAGAAAATGGATCTCAGTCCTGATATCATGCCACATAAAAATCATTACTTACAATGTATTATAGACCTAAATATAAGAGCTAAAACTCCAAAATCTTGAATAAAACAAGAGAAAATCATTAAGGACCTTTATGTCATAAATTCAGCATCATTGATTATCAGGGAAATGCATATTAAAATCACAAAGAGACACCACACAGTAAATAGAATGGGTAAAATGAAAGGCTGAAAATACCAAGAGCTGGTGAGGATTTGGAGCAACTGGAAACTCTCATACACTACTGACAGGAATGAAAAATACAACGCCACTTACAAAACAATAGCTTGGTTGTTTCTTAAATAGTTAAGCCTATACCTGCTCTATGACTCAGCCTTATCACTCATGGAATTTACCTTAGAGAAATAAAAGTAGTCATTCACAATGAGACTTGTCTACAGATTTTCCTAAGGGTTTTATTGGTACTAGTCAAAAACTGTAAGCAACACAGATGTCCAACAACAGGTGAGTGCATAAAAAATTGTGGTGTAATCTGACAATGAGATATTACTCAACAATAAAACAAGACTGAACTTCTGTTACAATTGAAACTTCACTGATCATTCCCCGAATGATCACTCTGGATAAAAGAAGTAAAACAAAAAAGGGCCCATTCTAGGAATCTATATGAATAAAATTGTGGAAAAAAAAACAAACACTATAGTGACAAAAAACAAATTAATGACTACCTGGGGGGTGGTGCTGGGGAGGGGTAGCTGCTGCTGCTAAGTTGCTTCAGTCGTGTCCGACTCTGTGCGACCCCATAGATGGCAGCCCACCAGGCTTCCCTGGGATTCTCCAGGCCAGAACACTGGAGTGGGTTGCCATTTCCTTCTTCAAAGCATGAAAGTGAAAAGAGAAAGTGAAGTCACTCAGTCGTTTCTGACTCTTCATGACCCTATGGACTGTAGCCTACCAGGCTCCTCCCTCCATCCATGGGACTTTCCAGGCAAGAGTACTGGAGTGGGTTGCCATTTCCTTTTCCAGGGGAACGGGAGGGGAGGAGGGATTCCAATAGGTGTTAGGAAACTTTGGGGATAATAGATGAATTCATTATCTTGATATCTGAATTTATCAAAATAACATTTTAAATATATGTAGTTTATTGTATGTCAATTATACCTCAATGAGAAATATACAGTTTTTCTTAATGTTTTTAGATAATTTGTCTTAACTTCTAGTTATGTGAGAGAGTATATTGTAATGATATGCACTGTTTAAAACTCTGTTAAATTTCATTATTTATTTACTTAAAGTAGCTCAGTTGTGTCTGACTTTTTGCAACTCCATGAACTATACAATCCTTGAAATGCTCCTGACCTGAATACTGGACCCACATTGCACATGAATTCTTTACTAGTTGAGCCACGAGGGAGAGATTCTATAACTTCCTACTAGGGATTTTGCTTTTTGTTTATTTGTTTTGCCTTTTAGGCTTTGTTGTTGTTGTTTTTAATAGGATACAGGTGGTTAGATTAAACGTCTCCTTTCTGTTATTTATTTTAAATTTTATAATTGGGATTAACTAATTGAGCAATGAATTTTCATGACTGAACTCCTTTGAGTATGTGGACATAAGTTTAAACCCAGTTAGTTAAATACTTAAATGCATTGGTTCTTTCACGTGGTCTGCTCATCTATTTGACTTTGTACTTGGACAGAAGTCTTTCAAGGAGCAAATCTGAATCTTCTTGTACATCTAAAATTGGTGAGAACAAGAAGACAGAACACATCACCTCTCTTACCAGAAGGCAGACTATTCATTTGGCATCTTGCCTGGAAAGTTGCGAACTCAACTATATGCACATATGGCCCATAGCAGTAAGCATTCATCTTTGCCAAGACTGATTTCTCTGTGGCATTTCCAAACCATGGCTATGCTATAAACCTTTTCTGTATAATGGATTTTTTTTTTTTTGCTTAATAATTTCATTGTACAATGCTATCTCTACCATAAAAGTAACCATGGAAAATACATCAAATAGAATATTAGCACAAATTCTACAAGTATGCTTTTCCTACTGAGGTGCATTTTATTTAGGAAATCAGGTTTGAAGATATCTAGCCCTAATGAGAGGTAGTGGTAGAATTAATAAATCTCCCAATATTCCCTGAAGCAGCTGCTCTCCTTTGAAATAATGAGCATATGGTTTCATCATATTTTATTGATTTGATACCCTTCAGCTAAAGAAATATTTCAGTGGAATGCAAACAACTTTCACAATTTTTGCAAATTTCTCAAGCCCTCTATTTTCTTGGCAAAACAGAAAGCTGATGAGCCTATGAATGGAAAGCTGAAGACAGTATTTAGATTTTTTAACCAAAAATGAGACAAAAGGAAAGATAGGACCCATGAAATATCTTTATTTCTGATATGCCTACTTAAATATTTATTAGATTTGCAAATGAAGCAGGATGACTGAAATAGGTTAATGGTATAAAGAAGCCGTATAGATGCAGGAGTTGTCAGGGTTTGAGCCAATGATGTGTCAATATATACATTCTGAAGGCAGGAAGCAGCCATAACTTTCTAGCAAAGTGTGACCAGAGCTGATTCAAGTAAATAATATCAAAATTATGTAAGAACTCACGGACAAAATTATGTAAGGCTAATTCATGGGGTCGCAAAGAGTCAGACACAACCGAACTGAACTGAACTGAACTGAAGGTTCAATTAGATGGATATGAGTAGTAGTCCATTAGAGAATATACACAAGTCCAGAAGAGACAGAAAGAGGTTACATACAAAATACAAAATGTTCAGATCAGCTCAAGATTGGGTGGGAAGCAGCAGAGTAGATAAAGATATCGGTCAATGTCCAAGGCCACAGACAGGCAGCTAATATCCAAAGAAGACGTACTAAGCTGTTTAAGATTGAAAAAAAAAAAAAATCTGCGTTTTAACCCTTACCATTACTCTATCAATGGTCTCCTTTTAGCAGAGCTTATCCTTGTACAATTTTACAATTTTATAGAATACCCTGTGTTCACAGGTATTTTTTCACACAGGTATTCTTTAAGCGAGAATTTTTGTCATTCTCCTGCTATGTTTTCAGATAGACTCTGGCTGGTGAGTTCTAACAATTAGATTATTGACCTAGATTACTGGACCCCATTCTCAGAGAAGAGATTTAGTAGAAATTGGGTTGGGCTAAGATCTGCCCTTAAATAAGCTCACCCCAGAGCCCTGGACTGAGAATTACTCTTTTCTGGTTTCCTGCTGCACGTGGTCCTTGAGGCTCTGAGTTCTGGAGGGGCCTTTTATGACTCCCATCTTTATTAGTTACCAAAAGAGAGCTATTTCCATGTACATTAGGCCATAGGAAGCAAAGATTATTGCCTTATTTATTTGTTATTCTTATAGGTATAACATTAAAGAGAAATAGCAGAAATATGTTTTAATGGAGGACTATAAGAGGCAACTCGGAGAAGGCAATGGCACCCCACTCCAGGACTCTTGCCTGGAAAATCCCATGGATGGAGGAGCTTGGTGGGCTGCAGTCCATGGGGTCGTGAAGAGTCAGACATGAGTGAGCGACTTCACTTTCACTTTTCCCTTTCATGCATTGGAGAAGGAAATAGCAACCCACTCCAGTGTTCTTGCCTGGAGAATCCCAGGGACAGGGGAGCCTGGTGGCTGCCGTCTATGGGGTCACACAGAGTCAGACACGACTGAAGCGACTTAGCAGCAGCAGCAGCAGCATAAGAAGCAACTATTAAGTTTAGTGTGTTCTTCAGCCATAGACTTCAGTGAGTCATGGTTAATCAGGTGTCTTTGTTGCAAGACTTTTCTAGGTCCTTTTCTGGCATGCCAAGCTAGCCTGTGAATCTCTGAGAGGAATGATTGCAGGCTAGCACTTTTGAAACAATTTGACCACAGGAGCCCCTTTAGGAAGAGGACTATTGATTTTTTCCCAGAGCTACTATTCAGTAGAATACAGTATGGAAAACATACACATATAGCAACAGCCAAGGAGAGACTGCTCAAGAAAGCGTGCCTGGATATAACTGCTCATTTAGAGCAGAAGCTGGACTCAGGAAGTTGTCAAGTTCAAACAGACCAGAGAATGGCTAGTGAAACCTCAAGTAAGGTTCTGAACCATTGTGTTAGATGCTACCATTTTAGGGAAAGACTGGGTGGTGGTCATGTAAAAATCAGTGGTTGGAATGACCCATCTGAGAAGCAAAGGTAATGACCAGGGTATTTAAGCTGCTTAGGAACAACTGCACACATAGGGCTGCATTGCAAATGGAAGAAATCATTAAGAAAAAGAAACCATTCAGGAATAGAAGAACTATAATATAAGCTGGGGCAAAATCCCTAAGCTGTATAGAAGAAATGAATTCCAGAAACAGAAACAGGGTTGAAAAATATGTGTGGCCTGAGTCAATTAATGTCATCAAATGAACATGATAATATTTCATATATCAGACATTGCAGTCTTAGGTAATACATTTTACTGTACCTTTTATTTGACTTCTTTGAGATCGTTTTGTCCCCACCCTTTTAAGTGAAACACATGTTGACTTTAAAAATTATAGAGCACCATTTATTGAATATTTTTATACTGAAAATACATGTGGTTCACATCATTTCTATATTATCTATGATAAAATGTTACCAAAAATGATACATTAAAATATTTACAACATGTTAGATAATTTAATAGATGATAGATTATCTAACAGAATTCTCACCAGATACCTTAATAATAAAAAGATAAAAGCAAAGTAGCTTGTCCAAGGACAAGCTTCTGAAAGCTAGGAAAGTGGAAAAGACAGGAATATTCATTTATGATAATTTCATTTAGCTACTGTTTTCAGTTTCAGGTTTTATTCTATTATTTGAGAATTAGACAAGTGTAACTATCCCACTTAAAATTATATTGTCCCTTATTCTCTTAAAAAGTATGAGTGACAAAGAAAAACGTTTATCAAAAACAAAATATATAAACAGCTCATGAAACTTTGTATCAGAAAAAAAAAATCCCATTAAAAATGGTAGAAGACCTGAATAGACATTTTTCGAAAGAAGACATACATAGGGACGTGACAAGATGTCAACATCACTAGTCAAAGAAATGCAAATAAAAACCAAAATGAGATACTACCTCACCCCTATTAGAATGGCTATCATCAGTGTGACCACAAATGACAAATGCTGGCAAGGTTGTGGAGAAAAAGGAACCCTTGTACACTATTCATGGGAATGTAAATTTACGCAGCCACTATGGAAAACAGGATGGAGGTTCCTTAAAACCTAAAAATAAAAAATATTATATGATCCAGCAATTACACTTCTGGGTATACATCTGAAGAAAACAATAATTTGAAAAGATACATGCATTGTTTACAGTAGTCAAGATATGAAAGCAACCTAAGTGTCCATCAACAGATAACTGGAAAAAGAAGATGCAGCATATATACAATGGAATACTACTCAGTCATAAAATGAAATTTTGCCATTGGCAACAACACGGATGGATTGCAAGGTCAGGTGGAGAAAGAAAGATTTTGTATGATATGTGTACTTATGTACATATGTACTTATATGTAAAATCAAAAAAATAAACTAATGACTATTTAAAAAAAGAACAGACTCACAGTTATAGAGTGATTCTACCGTTGATCATCAGTGGTGAGGGGCAAGATGGGGAAGGGGATTAAGTGCAAAGTCCTATGTACAAAATTAATAGGCTAAAGGATAATTTGTACAGCATAGGGAATGTGGCCAATATTTATAATAATAATAAATGGAGTATAATGCTTAAAATTGTGAATCATTACACTACACACCTGAAATTTACATAATATTGTAAATGAATGCTACCTCAATAGAAAAAAGTTGTTCTGTTGTTAGCCAATTAAAATTCTCACAATATCTTAATGGCCTTTGTTTATTTCTTGTCATTATACCTCACAAAATTAACTGATTAACTTCATTAAGCCAGTAAAGAAATGTCCAGAGAACTAGACTCTTTCCTGCATCCTTCAAATCATATCCTATTAGAAAAGGTGATTACAATCAGTAGAGGTAATACAATATTAAAGATCATGTGTTTTGGAATCAGACAGGTTCAAGTTTGGATCCAAGATTCTCATTACTTATAAGGTGGAGACTTTGGACCGATCTAATCTTTCCAAGTCTTCGTTTTCTCACTGGGAAAATAAAATTTAGAAAATTCACTTCTGTAGCTTGTTATGTCAATTAGAAATAATACATGTAAAACATAGCATATAGGAAAAAATTAACAGATGATAGATATTGTGTATACACAATAAAAGGTCAGTATTTGAAGGAAGCCTTTAAGTAATATATGTTTGGGGATTATTCATGGCTCTAGAAACATGCTTGATTCGACATTTAAAATAGTTTTGCCATATGGTTTATTGTTTTCCCTATTCAAAGTAAAAATGCCAAATGATGCTGTAAACAGGATTAGCAAAAAATAAAATCAAGAGAAATTGGAAGACGGAAACTTGGCAACCAGGTGCCTTAAAATTTTGAACCACATAGTGAAGAATCTAGAATAATGATGAGACTTCATCTTAAAAAAATAGAATTTGATCAAATTTAGATCTGTCATTATGTCATCATATTCTCTTCAGTATTATATCAATACCTGTAGTGACAGTAGGAAAAATGCTTATAAGTTTAGAAGAGGAAAGAATATCTTGATTGATACCTAACTATTTTATTAAATTTGACTCAGGCATTTCAATAATAATGGACTCTTTTTTATTCCATTCTATAAAGCATCTGTATAATCTTATTTAATCCTCTCAATCAGTTTATGAAGATTCATCAGCTGAGCTAATAAATGTTCATGTAGTTGCTGTAAGCAGGATTCTCTCTTTAAAGTAACTGTAGAGACCGAATCCATCCTGCCCACATTCCAGTTCTCAGCAGTCAACATCTGGATCACAAGCTCTAAACTCCTCCACCTCTCATGTGTTCCCCTTGCTCATGTACCTTTCCAACGCAGTAGTTCCTAAACTCCAACACTTCATTAACTCGACCCAGGCCTCCCAAACCACCCCTCAAATTGTGACCTTTAGAAATGTCTTAACTCCAAGGAGACAATTCCTATATTTCCCTGACTTCTTGACTTAAGTGAAACTAGTTCTTCCCCGACATTCCATTTTCTGTAGAGTTGTCTCAAGCTGCTGATGTTCCTATTCCGCAGTAACCTTGGGGC
The DNA here is from genome assembly GCF_032405125.1 of Capricornis sumatraensis. NCBI lineage: Eukaryota > Metazoa > Chordata > Mammalia > Artiodactyla > Bovidae > Capricornis > Capricornis sumatraensis. The sequence continues at coordinate 98,394,011 of NC_091072.1, forward strand.
TGAGATGTATGATCTTTGCTCTCCTCTCATCACCAATAACTCTGCCAAAATTTACTTCTCTATCTTCTTAAAGAAAAGGAATTCTCTTTCAGGTGTGTGGTACTTCCTTCTCATCACTGTTTTTAGCAACTTTCACATCACCCCCTTTCATTTGTTAGCAATTTCATAGCTTGGCTTGCAGAATTCCTCTGTATCCCTACATGCCTCATTCCTAAGCTGTTGCCATGGTGACTTAAATGTCACCATGAATGGCTCATTCAACCTAACAGCTTCCCAGTGATTCAAGTCATTCACCTTCAGTGATAGCCATTCCTCTGTTTTAGCTACTCTCCCCATCACGTTGGTTCTTGTCAACATGTATAACAGCTATAAAACTAATACTTAGACATTTCATTCAGAATGCCACCTACCCTCTTTTCCACTTGCCTATTTACTTTGGTTTTTCAACAAAAAGAGATTATTGTGGTGGTTCCTTTGCTCCTTTCCTACTTTGATTTCATGGAACATCATCACAGTCATGCTCTTGCAAAATGAAACTTCTTTTCCTTAATTTTCAGTTGACCACATCTGCCCAAACTCCTACAATGAATGAACCTGTCTTCTCCTTCCTCAATGCTGGAGTCTCTCCAGGTTTCTTCCCAGACCTTTATGCCCTCATTCTTCTGCACACTATCTCCCTCACACCAAAAGCAAGCGTTCAATGATCCTTTATATGCAGAGGACTCAAAAATTCATATGTCAGCTCCAGAGAGTATTTCTGATACTTTATCTGTCAAATATATATTAATATTCATAGAAATATATGTATATTTGCATATATAGAATCCATATATATATATATATGGATTCCCTGACTTACTGACTTGCACTCTTTATCCTAACATACTAGGACAGTGTGTACTGTGTTTTCATTTATAATTTATGAAAGGAAACCAAAATGGCATCAGTATTGCTGAGAGATCTCTAAAATGAAGCTAGGAGCTAATGAAGAAGTGTGACGTGTGCAAGTCCTCACCAGATCTCAATCGTACTGTCACCCTGATCTCTGAGTACCCAGCCACCCAGACTGAGAGATAGTATGTCTGTTGTTTAAGTACCAGATTATAATATTTAGTTAGCATGGGCTAACTAAAACAGTTTTTATCTTCCTTGATTTGAAGACAATTTCTCTTCTTTATAACCAGCTGTTTTCATCAACTGCTTCAGTGAGTGAGTTTAGTAATTAAAGGAGATCATATTAATATGTTTGATTGTCCATCTATACTCATCTGATTCACATAACAGAAAATGTTGAAAAGAAGATGTCAACATGGATTAAAAAAAAATAATCATTTCACAATTGAATGAAAATGCTACCAATTTAAAATTTTTTATTGGGTGATTTTTTCATTTTCTTTTAAAGTCCTGAACTTAACTAGTAAAAAAATATTTTAGGTGTCATTCTCTTCAATATTTGATATGTTGGATTTGTCTTCATAGGAGAGACATGTATTAACATAATGACAGGATTTACTGTCCTTTGGTTATTTTTTCATCTAGAGAAATAAACTATTTTTATAATTTATGATGTTTCACAAACAGAAAAGTAAGAGCAGATTCCAGCAGGATGTTCCATTCAAATACAAATACTGAGAAATAGAGAGTGGTGCAAGGGCCATGTCCACTGTACTAAATTCCACATGATAAATCCTCTCAAAAGAAATACCACTGTAAGGTTGGAAAATTTCAGCTAGAAAGACCTAGTTTTAAGATGTGCCATTAAAGATATTAACATATAAGTTCTCAATTTCAGTCAGTCAAGCCTGGGATTTTTAAGTCTTATTAAAGTAGAGGGTGAAAATGTTCACCATTTTGAATATATGTTTATGAAAAAAAATCACTGTGAATGAGAAATAGTTGAAAATTTATCAGAAAAAGTGTTGACATAAAGTTTCAATATATTTATTTTGGAAGCTTAAACTTAATGTGTTTATGTTTAAAGATGAATCATTTCTATTCATGTTGACACTTCCCAAAATAAACAAACTTAATTTTTTAAGGATACAATGCCATTGAACCTGAGTGAAGGATAATCTAGCACCTATAATCTTAGTAAAAATAAGAGGAAAATAAAAGTCTGGTGATATGAAATTCTTAGAGCTCAAATTTAAACTACAAAAACTAGATTTGATGATTAAAATCTGAGTAAAAGTATTAGAAGTTAGATGAGTATGACAGTTAGAATGTGTTGACTGCAAGTAACAGAAAATTCCCATTTGAATAGCCTTAATTGGACTTTGTAAATTTTGAAAATTTACTCATTTACTTAATAAGATTCTCACTTATCAAGAATTCAGAGAAAGACAGGAAAGGACAACTCCAGGGTTGGTTTATTCAGTGACATAGGAATATTAATGACTTCGTTTATTCCCATGTCTCTGCCTCTAATCCCCAGTCCCCATGTTTATGGGCTTGGCTTTTTGGTTTATCCACATTTCCAAGCCATCACACCCAGCCATGGTAATGATGGCCATCATCACAAGAGAGAAACTCTGTATCTCCATTTCAAAGGGTGAACAAATCATTCCTAAGTGTTTCCTTAGTAAGTTTCTTCACACAATATTCACTAGAATTAACTATCACGATTAGCTGAGACAAACTAGGATTTACTTGCTTTTACTAGAGATGGGTCAGACTCTCCAACTGGAAGAGAGGATGGAAATCTGAACAAAACCAAGCCTTTTGGGTAGAGGTCGCAGGATGGAGAGGGGTAAGATGGAGAGAATGAATTTTCATAGGACACAGCAAGTGTGTGTTATAGAATACCATGTGCTGCTTTTACATAATATAAATAACTTTCCAGGATGGTTTGCATCATAAGTGTGAAAATAATTGTCTAAATGAAATAGTGATAGACATAAGAAAAGTATTTACTGCTTTCCTACTATTTGTCAAGACTCTGCTAGAAACTAGGAATAAAATGTTCTTTCAATTTTGAGTGTGTAGATGTTAAAGTTATCTTTATAATATGATTTTGCTACTTAGACTCTAAATGATTTTAACTTTCATTTCTGTTCAATTCAGTCACTCAGTCGTGTCCAACTCTTTGTGACACCATGAACTGCAGCACACCAGGCCTCACTGTCCATCACCAACTTCTGGAGTTCACTCAAACCTATGTCCATTGAGCCGGTGATGCCATCCAACCATCCCATCCTCTGTCGTCCTCTTCTCCTCCTGCCCTCAATCTTTCCCAGCATCAGGGTCTTTTCAAATGAGTCAGCTCTTCGCATGAGGTGGCCAAAGTATTGGAGTTTCAGCTTCAACATCAGTCCTTCCAATGAACACCCAGGACTGATCTCCTTTAGGATGGACTGGTTGGATCTCCTTGCAGTTCAAGGAACTCTCAAGAGTCTTCTCCAACACCACAGTTCAAACACATCGATTCTTTGGTGCTCAGCTTTCTTTATAGTCCAACTCTCATATACATACATGACCACTGGAACCATAGCCTTGACTAGACGGACCTTACTTGGCAAAGTAATGTCTCTGCTTTTCAATATGCTATCTAGGTTGGTCATAACTTTCCTTCCAAGGAGTAAGCGTCTTTTAATTTCATGGCTGCAATCACCATCTGAAGTGATTTTGGAGCCCCCCAAAATAAAGTCTGACACTGTTTCCACTGTTTCCCCATCTATTTCCCATGAAGTGATGGGACCAGATGCCATGATCTTCATTTTCTGAATGTTGAGCTTTAAGCCAACTTTTTCATTCTCCTCTTTCACTTTCATCAAGAGGCTTTTTAGTTCCTCTTCATTTTCTGCCATAAGGGTGGTGTCATCTGCATATCTGAGGTTATTGATATTTCTCCTGGCAATCTGATTCCAGCTTGTGTTTCCTCCAGCCCAGCGTTTCTCATGATGTACTCTGCATAAAAGTTAAATAAGCAGGGTGACAATATACAGCCTTGACATACTCTTTTTCCTATTTGGAACTAGTCTGTTGTTCTATTTCCAGTTCTAACTGTTGCTTCCTGACCTGCATACAGGTTTCTCAAGAGACAGGTCAGGTGGTCTGGCATTTCCATCTCTTTCAGAATTTTCCACATTTTATTGTGATCCACACGGTCAAAGTCTTTGGCATAGTCAATCAAGCAGAAATGGATGTTTTTCTGGAACTCTCTTGCTTTTTCAATGATCCAGCAGATGTTGGCAATTAAATCTCTGGTTCCTCTGTCTTTTCTAAAACCAGCTTGAACATCTGGAAGTTCACGTTTCACGTATTTCTGTGATGGCGCATGAATGTGGCAGCTGCTAAGATGCACTAGCGCAGCTGAGAGGAACTACCCTGCACCCAAGGGCAGGGGCGGTGGCCGAGAGGAGCTACACTGCATCAGAGGTAAGGAGCAGAGGCTGTGCTTTGCTGGAGCAGCTGTGAAGAGAGACCCCCAGGTCCAAGGTAAGAGAAACCCAAGCAAGATGGTAGGCACTGAGAGAGGAGATCAGAGGGCAGATAGACTGAAACTACAATCACAGACAACTAGCCAATCTGATCACAGAGACCACAGCCTTGTCCAACTCAATGAAACTAAGCCATGCCATGTGGGGCCACCCAAGACGTGAGGGTCATGGTGGAGAGGTCTATTAGAATGTGGTCCACTGGAGAAGGGAATGGCAAACCACTTCAGATTCTTGCCTTGAGAACCCCATGAACAGTATGAAAAGGCAAAAAGATAGGACACTGAAAGATGAACTCCCCAGGTCGGTAGGTGCCCAGTATGCTACCGGAGATCAGTGGGGAAATAACTCCAGGAAGAATGAAGGGATGGAGCCAAAGCAAAAACAACACCCAGTTGTGAATGGAACTGGTGATGGAAGCAGGGTTTGATGCTGTAAAGAGCAATATTGCATAGAAACCTGGAATGTTAGGTTCATAAATCAAGACAAATTGGAAGTAGTCAAACAGGAGATGACAAGAGTGAACGTCAACATTCTAGGAATCAGTGAACTAAGATGGACTGGAAGGGGTGAGTTTAACTCAGATGACCATTTTATCTACTACTGTGGGCAGGAATCCCTTAGATGAAATGAAGTAGCCATCATAATCAACAAAAGAGTCTGAAATGCAGTACTTAGATGCAATCTCAAAAACGACAGAATGATCTCTGTTTCCAAGGCAAGCCATTCAATATCACAATAATCCAAGCATATGCCCTGACCAGTAACGCTGAAGAAGCTGAAGTTGATTGGTTCTATGAAGACCTACAAGACCTTCTAGAACTAACACCCAAAAAAGATGTCCTTTTCATTATAGGGGACTGGAATGCAAAAGTAGGAAGTCAAGAAACACCTTGAGTAACAGGCAGATTTGCCCCTGGAATATGGAATGAAGCAGGGCAAAGGCTAATAAAGTTCTGCCCAGAGAATGCACTGGTCATAGCAAACACCCTCTTCCAACAACACAAGAGAAGACTCTACACATGGACATCACCAGATGGTCAACACTGAAATCAGATTGATTTTAACTTTGTAATCCATTAAAAATTAATTTTAAAAATCATAGCATGACTATTGCTTTTGCTGGTCCTGAAATATAAAATACTTTCTGCAGAGGATTCCTATGAAGAGAACACTGTGTGATTTAGGGGGCAGTATCACCAAGTCAAACTCCTCAATACTGAAGCAGAAAGTTTCATATAATTATTTTATAAAATATGCTTCAGCTTGGCTAGTGGCAAATAGCAATTTATACACACACATGTGCACGTGCACACACACACACACACCCCTCTGCTGCTGCTGCTGCTAAGTCGCTTCAGTCGTGTCCGACTCTGTGTGACCCCACAGACACAGCCTACTAGGCTCCCCCATCCCTGGGATTCTCCAGGCAAGAACACTGGAGTGGGTTGCCATTTCCTTCTCCTATGCATGAAAGTGAAAAGCGAAAGTGAAGTCTCTCAGTTGTGCCCGACTCTTAGCGACCCCATGGACTGCAGCCTACCAGGCTCCTCCGTCCATGGGATTTTCCAGGCAAGAATACTGGAGACACACCCCTCTAAAGAGGGCCAAATCAAATGGACAAGCAGGCAGGAGAGCTGTTAAAGAGTCAGGTTATCTAAATAAACACTGGAATGTTAACAGGTTCCAATAAGACAAGCAAATGTTGAAATAAAGTTAAGCAAACCAAGTGTGTCTACTTAAGAACTTCTTAGAGTCTTCAATGTGCTGTAGTATTAATATAGCATGTTAATAAAATATATTATATATTGAAGTAAGAAATGGAGTAGAGGCTTTAAAGTGGAGGACAATTCACAGGAAGTTAAGAAGCACAGATGTTTGCTAATTAGATGTTTGCCCTTCCATGCAGATAAGTCTTCAGGTTAAAAAAACAAAAGTCATCTCTGGCAGTTGTTCTCTTTCAGGACTAGGCTCCTTATTTAAATTCTTAGAGGTTTTAGGGAAAAGTAAATGTATTTCCTGAATCTGCTGGGTCTTACGTGCCTTCTGCTGCTTATAATAATCCTCATGTCAAAGTGGCACATTTAGGGGTTTCATATTCTGCTCCCCTTCAATAGAAATGACACTTAAGACATTATACCTCCAAATTCAAAATGTAGTGGCTCTGCTATTGAGAGACAAGAGGAAAGATTGAAGTTACATAAAAGGTGCCCTGTATACTAAATAATTATTGTTTGTTCTTACAAGTGCTTGTGGAAAAAAGAAAAAAGTGATAAAAACATAAACACATAGTTGCACATAGAAAAAGCAAAGTAAGTGAATATTCAAGACTTGATAGCCCTCCCAGCCTTGTAAAAAGATTCCAGTATATTACGTTATAGAATTAAAAAGAAATACAACTGTCTTAGATGTTTTTCTATTGATCATATCAATATTCAATATGCTTACATTTGCAGTATTGAATTACAGAGGAATAAAATAGGCTGTCTTTATGTGATTTAGAGGCACTAAAGTGTCAAATAACAAGCTTGTATTTAAAACAGACTTTTTTTTTTTGGTTAGTTTTAATCTTGAAAGTAGCTATGAACAGTGCCTTGGAGCATCTAACAATATTTAATCCATGAAAACATGGCAAATGGTAAATCCTTGCATAGCTTGGAAGGGAACATATGCTCTACAAGAGATAAGTGTAAATATGTATATTCTGAGTTATATTTCATTTTTAATCTCAAGCTCTTTAGGGTGAATTGCATTTTGAATTTTAAGCATTTTGTTCAGCTTATTGAAGTAAATTCTCATGCTTCCACAATTATTTCTTCTTATAGGAATTTTTTTTCAAAAAAGAATATCAATTCTTGTTATCACATTAAATTGCCTGATGAAGAATTATCAGGTTTTGTGGCTTCATTTCTTCCTCTCCATTAGCTTCTTTTAAAAGAACTGTTTGAAGTTTGCTCCATATCAACCTGTTTTTACCAAACTATTATATGTTAACATTTGGTATATAAATTGGCATACGGTCTCCTCTGTGAGTGGGATGCCCTATGTTGCATGCCTCGATAATGTCACAATGGAATACACTGTTGGTGATTCAATTTATATTAAGAGATTTCTGTCTGGGTGGTAATAAATTACATGGTTCCATATAAACATCTTATGGTACCCTATTGAGGAATTATGTTTTTCTTTCCAGTTTTATTGAGATACAACTGATGCACAGCTCTATAAATTTAATGCATATGGAATAATGATTTAACTTGCATACATCATGAAATGATTGCCACAGAAACTTAGTGAACATCCATCTCTGATATAAATACAAAATGAAAGGTAAAGAAAATGTTTTCTCTTTGTGATGTGAACTCTTAGAATTTATTCTCTTAACAACTTTATATATAACACACAAAAGCATTAATTATATTGATCACGTTGTACATTATACTTATCTTGTACCTGGAAAGTTTTACCTTTTGACCATCTTTTGACCATCATAATTCAAAAATATATTATTACTGACTATATTCACACTGTATATTTTTATCCCTGTGACTCATTCATTTTTTAAATGGAATTTTAGGAATTTTATATTTTTAAATATGAGGGTTTTTGCTCTTTTTTGAAGAGTTTAATACTAAATTTAATACTAATTCAATACTAAAACCAGGTCATCAGTAGCTATCTACAATAGCAGAAAAAAAGTTTAAAAATTAATCTGAGTATGGTGTTAATCTATTCAAGTGAAAAATACTATTGACAGTTTTAAAATTAGAACTTGTTCCTTGTAAGAGTAAACTAGTAAATAAATAAACATTTTTGTAGGAAAAAGTACATTTCTGTTGCGATTTTTATGTGCATGTACATATATTTTAGCAAACTGAAACCAAATTCTGTTGAAATTTTTCAGCTTCATCTGAGCATAAGCTTTCTTATCAGTTCCTTAAATATTGTACATAGTTTTTTTTTGGAGAGTGTTGGATTTATGCTTCTGATTTGGAGATAAAAATACAATATCCTGCAGCTTAATGTCACCCTGAGTTTGAATGGAAACAAACAAACAAAAAAAAAACTTGTGATGTTCTTCCTGAGAAAATGGAGATGATGAAAACAAGCTAAATCAGAATAACTGCCTGACCCTCTCTCTTGGCTCTCTTATTTGGGCTAACTTCATAATTTGTATCTGGTTTTCCCCACCGAAATTCAGTGTGTACTCTGGCATAAAAGGTAAACTATAGCACAAACTCCCCTGATTTATGGGGGAAAAAAGATATATGAGATGGGAAACATCACAAAACTTTGGTTGAAAAAAATTACATATATGTCATATATGTATCTGTCTGTCCCTGTCCCCATTTATCTGATGACCCATTATGGAATACTGGCTACAATAAATTGTTACAGTGTATTCGGAGTTATCTAGCAGATAAAAATTTGCTCTGTGGAACTCTGGTGAAGGGACACCTCAAAGATATAAATAGTGATTTTTGAGAGGTTTTAAGGACTACACTAAACCCTTTGACTATGTGGACCACAACAAACTGTGGAAAACTCTTAAAGAGATGGAAACCCAAGACCACTTTATCTGCCTCCTGAGAAATCTATGCAGGTCAAGAAGTAACAGTTAGAACTGGACATGGAACAACGGACTGGTTGTATACTGTTGCTCAATAATTGCTCAAGATATCAATAACTGTTGGATCACAGAAAAAGCAAGGGAGTTCAAAAAAATTCTACTTCTGCTTTATTGACTATGCTGAAGCCTTTGACTGTATGGATCACAACAAACTGGAAAATTCTTCAAGAAATGGGAATACCAGACCACCTTATCTGCCTTACCTGCCTCCTGAGAAATCTGTATGCAGGTCAGGAAGCAACAGTTAGAACTGGACATAGAACAACAGACATAGAACAAATGGGGAAAGGAGTACGTCAGGGCTGTATACTGTCACCCTGCTTATTTAACCTATATGCAGAGTACATCGTGCAAAATGCTGGACTGCATGAAGCCCAAGCTGGAATCAAGATTGCCAGGAGAAATCTCAATAACCTCAGATATACAGATGATACCACACTTATGGCAGAAAGCAAAGAAGAAATAAGGAGCCTCTTGAAAGTGAAAGAGGAGAGTGAAAAAGCTGGCTTAAAACTCAACATTCAGAAAACTAAGATCATGGCATCCAGTCCCATCACGTCATAGCATATGGATGGGGAAACAGTGGAAACAGTGACAGACTTTATTTTATTGGGCTCCAAAATGACTGCAGATGGTGACTGTAGCTATGAAATTAAAAGATGCTTGCTCCCTGGAAGAAAAGCTATGACCAACCTAGACAGCATATTAAAAAGCAGAGACATTACTTTGCCAACAAAGGTCTGTCTAGCCTGAAGGGTTAATAGGGTAGCAGAGATGTGCCTGCAAACAGGTCTCTCTGCCCAGGCTGAGCGTCCTTGCATATAAGGCGTTCTGCCAAAGAGTCTGGACACAGCCTTGAGTTTAATGGTCCCTTGCAAATGAGGGAGCATTCCCTTCTTGAGATAAGAAGAAGATGAGGGCTTTGGGCAGACTCTTCAGTAGACAGAGATTTCACTCCCCTTTGCTATATGATAACATGTATGCACCTGCACTGTACTAAAAAGGCTTATTCTTACAGTCTGGAATTCTGCCTAAGGAGGGCTTTATAATATTAAATGGCAATTAGTTTGCCCAGTTGTTCCTCTGGCCAGAGTGGTGTCCTGTCTGTCTTTTGTATGTCTTGTATGTTTTATGTCATTTCACTCGTAATCTCCAGAAATCTCCTACAACCCAAAGGTATGGTTTTTCCAGTAATCATATATAGATGTGAGAGTTGGAGCACAAAGAAAGTTCAGCGCCAAAGAACTGATGCTTTTGAATTGTGGTGTTGGAGAAGATTCTTGATAGTCCCTTGGACTGCAAGGAGACCAAACCAGTCAATCATAAAGGAAATCAGTCCTGAATATTCATTGGAAAGACATGCTGAAATGGAAACTCCAATACTTTGGCCATCTCATGCAAAGAACTAACTCAGTGGAAAAGACCCTGATGCTGGGAAAGATTGAAGGTAGGAGGAGAAGGGGATAACAGAGGATAAGATGGTTGGATGGCATCACTGACTCGATGGACATGATTTGAGCAAACTCTAGGAGTTAGTGATGGACAGTTAAGCCTGGTGTGATAGTCTATGGGGTTGCAAAGAGTCGAACATGACTGAGCGACTGAACTGAACTGATATGCCAACCACAGTTCTGTACACTCTGCATTATTAACTATTTTATCTTCAGAATTTCAAAAGAGTCTTGTGAGTACCTACAAGAAAAAGAGACACGAAAGAAAAAACAATAATTTGCATAAAGTTGATGGGTGAGAAGAAAAATCTGACTCTAGAATCCTCCAACTGAGTCAACTCATGGCACTCTTCCTTATATCTATAATAAGCTACTCTTTCAGGTTTTAACAATATTATTTACACATGATTATGAGGACATATCTGTTTTTACTACATTTATGATTATGTGTGTATATGAATTTTTATACGTGTGTGAGTGTTTATTATGGTTACTGTTTCTTTCTTTTTTTTTTTTTTTTTGCTATTTTTCTTGACATTTAAACCTTTGCTCCAGCTAGAATTTGCTCTTATACAGGGTAAAGCAAGCATTCAGTTCTGGTTTCTTTCCCTCAAATATCTCTCCAAGTGGACCCAAGACAATATATTGAAATATTTCCTCCACTGATTTGAAATACAGCCTTTATATTAAATGAAATTTCTTCTGATTACCAACTAATTTTCTTACATTTTCCTGTACTACACTTCTATCTATTGCAAATAATAATATTTATTCATTGGCATCAGCCTCTCTCTTTATCTCCAGCTCTTACATTCACTGATGCCTATAAGAAAGCCTTCCTCACCGATCAGTGCAAATAAATGGAGGAAAACAACAGAATGGGAAAGACTAGAAATCTCTTCAAGAAAATTAGAGATACCAAGGGAACATTTCATGCAAAGATGGGCTCAATAAAGGACAGAAATGGTATGGACCTAACAGAAACAGAAGATATTAAGAAGAGATGGTAAGAATACACAGAAGAACTGTACAAAAGGATCTTCACGACCCAGATAATCACAATGGTGTAATCACTCATCTAGAACCAGACATCTTGGAATGTGAAGTCAAGTGGGCCTTAGAAAGTATCACTACGAACAAAGCTATTGGAGGTGATAGAATTCCAGTAGAGCTATTTCAAATCCTGAAAGATGATGTTGTGAAAGTGCTGCACTCAATATGCCAGCAAATTTGGAAAACTCAGCAGTGGCCACAGGACTGGAAAATGTCAGTTTTCATTCCAATCCGAAAGAAAGGCAATGCCAAAGAATGCTCAAACTCCCACACAATTGCACTCATCTCACAGACTAGTAAAGTAATGCTCAAAATTCTCCAAGCTAGGCTCCAGCAATACGTGAACTGTGAACTTCCTGATGTTCAAGCTAGTTTTTGTTATGCCCAGAGTCCGAGTCCCCAAAACTGAGAGAATAAGACGTCCACAGCAATGCAAAAGCATGAAGGGGTTTTATTTCTAGCTCAAGCTAGGGCTCCCGCCACATCCAACTCAGTGGAGTGGAGCAAGGAGCCCCAAGCCCAGATTTACAGCAGTATTTATAGGTTTTAGAACAGAGTATTGGCAAGGGCTGATTGGCTGCAGGAGTTTCCTAGTATTTACTAATTGACTAATCTTTATTGGCTGCAGGGGTTTCCTGGTATTTACTAATTGGCTATTGGCTGCAGGGGGATGTCTTTTACGTCCTGATAAATGCAAACCAGGTTACGGGGAGTATGCTGATTAGACAAGTCCTGGCATCCACAGGGATGACCTCACTGGGCAATGATTCAGCCTTTCCTGTGAGTCCTACCTTAGTCCCTGAAGTCTATCAGGGCTTTTGTTAGGTCCCAACAGTTTTAGAAAAGGCAGAGGAACCAGAGATCAAATTGCCAACATCTGCTGGATCATGGAAAAAGCAAGAGAGTTCCAGAAAAACATCTATTTCTGCTTGATTGACTATGCCAAAGCCTTTGACTGTGTGGATCACAATAAACTGTGGAAAACTCTGAAAGAGATGGGAATCTCAGACCACCTAACCTGCCTCTTGAGAAATCTGTATGCAGGTCAGGAAGCAACAGTTAGAACTGGACATGGAACAACAGACTGGTTCCAAATAGGAAAAGGAGTATGTCAAGGCTGTATATTGTCACCCTGCTTATTCAACTTCTATGCAGAGTACATCAGAGAAATGCTGGACTGGAAGAAACACAAGCTGGAATCAAGATTGTCGGGAGAAATATCAATAACCTCAGATATGCAGATGATACCACCCTTATGGCAGAAAGTAAAGAGGAATTAAAGAGCCTCTTGATGAAAGTGAAAGAGGAGAGTGAAAAAGTTGGCTTAAAGCTCAACATTCAGAAAATGAAGATCATGGCATCCGGTCCCATCACTCCACGGGAAATAGATGGAGAAACAGTGAAAACAATGTCAGACTTTATTTTTATTTTTTATTTTTGGCTCCAAAATCACTACAGATGGTGCCTGCAGCCATGAAATTAAAAGACGCTTACTCCTTGGAAGAAAAGTTATGACCAACCTAGATAGTATATTCAAAGAAGAGATATTACTTTGCCGACTAAGGTCCATCTAGTCAAGGCTATGGTTTTTCCAGTAGCCATGTATGGATGTGAGAGTTGGACTGTGAAGAAGGCTGAGCGCCGAAGAATTGATGCTTTTAAACTGTGGTGTTGGAGAAGACTCTTGAGAGTCCCTTGGACTTCAAGGAGATCCAACCAGCCCATTCTGAAGGAGATCAGCCCTGGGATTTCTCTGGAAGGAATGATGCTAAAGCTGAAACTCCAGTACTTTGGCCACTTCATGCAAAGAGTTAACTCATTGGAAAAGACTTTGATGCTGGGAGGGATTGGGGGCAGGAGGATAAGGGGATGACAGAGGATGAAATGGCTGGATGGCATCACTGACTCGATGGACACAAGTCTGAGTGAACTCTGGGAGTTGGTGATGGACAGGGAGGCCTGGCGTGCTGCGATTCATGGGGTCGCAAAGAGTCGGACACGACTGAGTGACTGAACTGAACTGAACTGTTAAGTCACCTAGAAGTGAATTTAGGGAGCAGAAGAGAAATGTGCTATAGTCCTGAGTCCTTCCAGTATAGAGAGAGAGATGGGGAAGAGGAAGCCTATGCAGCAAAGAAGATTGAGAGAGTCAAAAAAGCCAGATGAGGACCAAGCATGCCGTTGTCTGAAAGACAAGACAGAAAATTCCTTTAAGGAGTGGGGTGTAAACCTGACATGTCAGATGAAACTTTAAAGTGTTAGTCATTCATTTGCATCTGATTCTTTTCAACTTCAAGGACTGTAGTCTGAAAGGCTACTTTGTTCATGGGATTTTCCAGGCAAAATCACTGGAGTGGGTTGCCATGCCCTTCTCCAGGGCATGTACTTTAAATGTCGTCACTAATACTTTACATGAAGATGTGTTCCACTCTCACTATTAAGAGTGTTAATGGGGGCATCAAGTTAAGATGGAGATCCTAAATCTCCAGAAGGAAGTCTATTGGGTGTTTTCTAAGATACATTCATTTAGAAGATTCCTTGGAATGTACAGCAACAGGAATAGAAGTCACAACCTTTAACACTGGTACATTATCCCCTGTGTCATATGCTCTGAATAACTTCATGATCAAAGGAGCCAACTGTTTAATAAGTCAGACCATTTGAAAAAATTGATCTCTTTTGTGTTCAGAGAAAGGATCTATTCCTAGATGATGCTAAATTAAAGAATATGAAATATTCTAACACTATCCTTATTGCCTAAAAAATAATGTTGACACTTCTTAAATTTTTCATCCAAGGTGATCTTGCTCATTTCAATTTCTATATATTCATTTTTACATATTTTTTCATCTTATAGTCTATATACCCAGTCACACTGATTTTTTAAAACTAGTTATTGTTCCATAAAAACATTATGTGTTCATTTCCTTTCTACACAATTTCCTCTTGAAAAAAAAATTTAATAATTTTGCTTTGAGAGCTCTGTCCCCAAAGGCACATAAGACATGACAGGTAGTAAATCCAGGTTATATATCAACTTCTCCATTTTGCTTCCTCTTCCTTTCCAACATCTTTCAGGATAAATTCAATTACTGTTTTTCTACTTAATTTCTATACTCATAGGTACATTAATAAAGCTCATAAAGTATCCCAGGCAGCAAGTGGCAGAGTTAGATCTGTCTAGCTCCAAATCTTATACTTTTTCCACTGTTGGAGGTAAATTTTATATACTTAATTCATATTCATTACCTCCTCCACAGACTCATAACATTGTTCTCTAATTTGTTTCTAGGCTTAGAGGACCCAAATAATCCAGAAACAAAAGTCACCACTATTCTACCCCTGCCTCCATTTAAGTGGATAAATGACTAGAAGAGAGAGTTCTGGAGGCTAGATACTCTGAGAATTGCCTTTCATACAAAAAAGAACAATATCAGGAAATAGTCTTCCTCCAAACTTTGATAACTTTTCACTTTTAAGAAATTACTTTTTTTTTCTAATTTTCTGCTTTTCATTCCACATGTTTATTTAATTGATATCTAAGATGTACCATGTCAACAGTCATTGATTTCTCCCAAACTCCTTTCCTCTCAAAGGGATCTTTTTCCCCCTAACTCTTTATCCAGCTCCATGAATGGGCTTATCAGTTACATGGGTGCATACATGCTAAGTCATTTTAGTCATGTCCAACTCTTTGCGACCCTATGGATCATAGCCTTCCAGGCTTCTCTGTCCATGGGATTCTCCAGGCAAGAATACTGGAGTAGGTTGCCATGCCACCCTCCAGGGGATCTTCCCACCCGGGGATCAAACCCACGTATCTTATGTCTCCTGCATTGGCAGGTGTGTTCTTTAACACTAGTACCAGCTGGGAAGCCCAATTAGATGCTAGGTAAAATACAAAGAAACACCACAGAAATTAAGTCATCAATAATTTCATCTTTATATAATACCACTCCAACAGAAAACTGTATAGGTTGTAGCCAAGATATAGCTCTATTTTATACATGTCTTTCCATTTCCTTCTACTTTTCCACCTTTGTCCATGATGACGTTATTTCTTTTCTGAATTGTTTTTAATGTTCTATGATTCAATATTCAAAGTAGCTGCTGTAATTTTTCCAGAAAGTAAATAGATCTATTTCCTTTAGAAACGAACTTTTACTTGAATCAGAGAAGGGAAACATATAATTAGACAAGCTGTCTTATTCTAGATTTCAAAAAACAGGAACCAGGAAATAGTGTCATAACTAGATTTAGGAATTTGATAAAAATAAAATAAGTTTGTGATACAAATAAATGATACTGAATCTAATGTGACTAGTAATCTGTCATATAGATTGAAAACATTAGAGACAACAGTAACAATTTTAGGTACCCATCAGTCACAGTAGTTTCATTTTGTGAGGCTATTTTATGCATAAATAATAAATGCAGGCTTGATCACTCCTCAAATCCCAAACCCCAAATTTATCAAAGTTTGATAATCTAGTAATTCACTTAATTTAAAAGTATTTATTTGCATTAAGAGTTTTATTTTAATGCAAATATATGATAACTAGTCTAGTCCTTTTACCAGTCTCTAATACAATTTTTTTAATTATTTTTTTTAATTTTTATTTTTACTTTATTTTACTTTACAATACTGTATTGGTTTTGCCATACATTGACATGAATCCACCATGGGTGTACATGCGTTCCCAAACATGAACCCCCCCTCCCACTTCCCTCCCCATAACATCTCTCTGGGTCATCCCCGTGCACCAGCCCCAAGCATGCTGTATCCTACATCAGACATAGACTGGCGATTCGTTTCTTACATGATAGTATACATGTTTCAGCGCCATTCTCCAAATCATCCCACCCTCTCCCTCTCCCTCTCCCTCTGAGTCCAAAAGTCCGATCTACACATCTGTGTCTCCTTTGCTGTCTTGCATACAGGGTCATCATTGCCATCTTTCTAAATTCCATACATATGTGTTAGTATACTGTATTGGTGTTTTTCTTTCTGGCTTTCTTCACTCTGTATAATCAGTTCCAGTTTCATCCATCTCATCAGAACTGATTCAAATGTACTCTTTTTAACGGCTGAGTAATACTCCATTGTGTATATGTACCACAGCTTTCTTATCCATTCATCTGCTGATGGACATCTAGGTTGTTTCCATGTCCTGGCTATTATAAACAGTGCTGCAATGAACATACAATTTTTAAAAGCCCAGTCCTCTTGGCAGGTTGATAATTGCATCTCCAAATTTAAATCATCAGTAAAGAAAGTTGCATTTACCTCATTCATCTGAAAGTTGATGCTATTAATCTGTGGGTTGTATTTGGTGGTCTGATATAAGGGGTAATACAAGGGTAATGTTGGGAAAGTAAAACAAATCTGCTAGTATATTTTTAAGTGAAGAGCTAGGTAGCTCCAGTAACTGTTCATCTATTCAAACAATTGCTTATGTTGCTGATCTTTATTTCCTTTAGTTTCATGAAGTCATCATTAAACAGCAACCAAATTGTAAATGATGACTGTATTATTTATGACTGTATCAAACGCCAATTGTTTATAATTAGATACATTCTGAGGCACCTAATGGTCAGAAAATTTTTAAAAAATGTATGATTGTTACACTAAAAAATGGAATATTTCTGACTGAATCCTGGGTTTGAGCTTATATTAGTGGAATGTTCCTTTTTCTTGTTACCCTGAATTTGAGATTCATGAATAGGAGTTATAATTATTTTTCTCTTCTTAAAATATGACACCAAAGTACCTAGCACAAGGAGGCATTTTTGTTGAAAGAATGAATTTGTAATCTAAATACACATATGAATGTAATTTGGTGATGATTGTGGTCAGTGCATTTTAAGGAGGACCAGGAGGGGTCTGGGCTTCCCTGGTGGGCAGGGTGCACCTACAATGTGGGAGACCTAGGTTTGATCCCTGAGTTGGGAAGATCCCCTGGAGGAGGGCATGGCAACCCATGCCTGAATTCTTGCCTGGAGAATCCCACTGGACAGAGAAGCCTGATGGGCTATAGTCCATAGAGTCACACAAAGTCAGACATGACTGAAGTGACTCAGCACACAAGTCAAAGGGAATTGATAGGGCTCACATATATACTGATTCATCAGATTTACAAAAACGGGCTGAATATCCTGGGTACCTGTTTTCCCTATAACAACAATAGGTCAGTTTCTGGGTATTATATCTAAATGTTTGTTTTTAGTAAGAAATGCAATGAAATTTAATTTTTTTCAAAGAATCACTTATATCCTAAATCGCGTCCAATCTTTTGTTATACATTAGCTCTCCACTGTTATTTCAGATATCTTTTCCACATGTGGACAAAAACACCCCAGTGCTATAGATAAAGTTTCACAATATACAATATTTTAAATTAGAAGTATTGGCTTCTATGCCATGAGAATTAGAGTTGGGTGGCTGCCTGCCACTCTTCGAAACTGGCAGTATCAAGTCACCATAACTAGACTGAGATTATTGTAGCTGTGTCTAGCTCCAACTGTCCTTCAGCATTCAGCAATAATCCTAGTTTGTTCTTTCCCATTTGTGCCAATAATTCATATTCTAGTGATCCAAATATTAGATGTAGATATGCAAATGATCATATTTGGTCACTTGAGAAAGCCAACTGATTGCTCTCTCATGGTATAATAGTATTTAATAGGCTGATAGACTATTTATTGAGTGTTATGCTGTGAAACAGTCTATATTTTATTGGTTGTACCTATTAAATTGCCATTAAAAGTAATATTACTGATAGTTTCTCTGCCTTTAACAGTTGATGTGTGAAAAGAGACAGTCTAAAAATTATTATAGGGACAAGTAAAATGTTACTGGTGACATAATAGGTATGAGGTGGCATGAGGATTAGGGGAGAAAATATATCACACTTTTTGTGGCTGTGGTTGACTAGAGAAATGTAATATTGCATTTAGTTGGACCTTGAAGGTTGAGTTGAATCTAGATGTAGAAATTTAGAAAGATAAATTTTATGGAAGTAAATTGTATCTCATATATGGAGGTATTGATTAGATAATTGGAATTTTATTCTCCATGAATAAAGAGGGAATACAGTTTTACTACAGTTTACAAAACATCCCTACACATTTGGGGGAAATTATGGAATCCATTGCTTAAATTACTGATTTTTTGAGGTGGTTCAGTTAAGAAAACTTTAACCAAATAGTTATCTAGTGGCTTTACAACACAAACATAATCATTTCCTTTTTCTTCCTGCCTATATTTAGACAGCTTAATTCTTTCCAATCAAGAAGGGTAGGAGAGGAACAGAAGGATAATTTCACTGTAGTCAGTTTTGCTATTTGTTAGCTCTGGTAAATGTTCCGGTACAGAAGGTGATAGGAAATAATGATCTTCAGTAATTGTTTATGGATAATGTTAAGTGGTACAATGTTGCGTCTGACAGCAGAATGTTGCATCTGTGACTCTGGAACTCCAGGATTATATTTCCATATCAAAAATAGCTTTATGTGAGCTCCATGGGTTAAAGAGTCCATATACATATCAGTATATGTTAATTATTAAAGTTGTAAACTTCCTGCTTTACAATGGATAGATGAGAGCTATTTTAAGATCTATATTTATGTTCCCAAATCAGACTTCCCTTGAAAAAGAATAAGCAGTGCTCATAAACATCCAAAAATGAAGAAGTTTGCTTTCGCCCTTTAAGTACAACTTTAAAATCTCCGGCTATTTTATTTGATCACAGGGTCAAAGTGTTTTCCTAGTGGGTGAGTTCTATACCAACTGATTGAATATTTGGTTTCCTTTACTGCTTAAAGTGAAGAATGAAAGTGACTCAGTCATGTCGACTCTTTGCAACCCCAAGGACTATTCAGTCCATGAAATTCTCTAGGCCAGAATACTGGAGTGGGTAGGCATTCCCTTCTCCAGGGTATCTTTCCAACCCAGGGATCAACTCAAGTCTCCTACAATGCAGCAGATTCTTTTCCAGCTGAGCTGCAAAGGAATCTCTTACTACTTAAAGACAAACTGAAATTCTTTTACTGAAGGACCTTAAATACATGGAGAGGCAGGCCACATTTACAAAGAAGGAGAGGATAGTTTAAAGAAGCCACTACTCTCAAGTTTATCTATTACATCGATAAAATGTTAATCTAAGTTCTAGTAGAGTTAGTCACAGGACTTGATAAGTTGATTTTAGATTCATATTAAAGGACTTCCCTGGTGGCGCAGTGGATAAGAATCCACCTGCCAATGCATGGGACATGGGTTTGATCCCTGATTGGGGGAGATTCCACATGCTGCAAAGCAGTTAAGCCCAAGCACCACAATTACTGAGCCCACGTGCTACAACTACTGAAGCTTGTGCACCTACAGCCCATGTTCCACAACAAAAGAAGCCACTGCAATGAGAAGCCCACACACCGCAGTGAAGAGTAGCCCCTGTTCGCCACACTAGAGAAAGACTGATGCAAAGAACGGACTCATTGGTTAAGACCCTGATGCTGGCAAAGATTAAAGACAGGAGGGGAAGGGAACGACAGAGGATGAGATGGTTGGATGGTATCACCGACTAGAGAGACATATATTTGAGCAAGCTCCAGGAGTTGGTGATGGACAGGGAAGCCTGGCATGCTGCAGTCCATGGGGTCTCAAAGAGTCAAACATGACTGAACAACTGAACTGAACTGAACTGAACTAAGAGAAAGCCTATATGCAGCAAAAAAGACCCAGTGCGGCCATAAATAAATAAATAAATAATGTTAAAAGTTGATATTAAAGACCAAGGTGCTAAAATTGGCCAAGACTTTTGTGAAGAAGGATGAGGAGGAAATAGGAGAAAGGGTTGCCCTACAAAATAGACACACAAAGTGATAGCTCTTAAAAGCATGTGCTATTGATACAGAGACAGACAAACTGACAACTGAAACAGAAATATATTATGCCTATCTGGAATTTCATCAGATAACAGAGGGGGATGTAGCAAGGTACAATTTAGGGGTAGGATTATTAAACTAATGAGTTTGAATTAATTGTTATCCATACAGAAAAGAAAAAGAAAATAAATTGCCATTTCACACCATCACAAAAATTAACTAAATGAGTCAGAAGCTCATATTTCAAAGGCATACATCTTAAACTTTTAGAAGAAAGCATAGTAGTATATTTCTCAGTCTGCAATAGGAAAGGATTTTTTAAATAAGACATGTAATTGTCAATCACAAAATAAAAATAATAAATTTTACTTCACTAAACTTTTAATTACCAAAAATCACCTTAAAGAAAGTGAAAAAGGCAATGACAAGTATTAAAAAAAAAAAAAAAAACGGAAAACTGAGCAAAACATGAATAGGCATTTCACACAAAAGTAAATTTGTATGACCAGTAAACATAAGAAGCACATGGTACATCATCAGTAATCAGGGACATGGAAATCAAGACCCTGATCTGTTCATTTTATAGGCGTTGATTGTAAAAATTTAAATCCCAAGGTTTAGAATAGATACTGCGTCAAATACAAGCCTATATATTTTAAATGAGCTATCAGTTAGTCCAACCTCTTTGGAAAACAATTTGGAATTATCTTGTAATAATTTTACAAGTTTAAAAGTTTAACATTCTCATACTCTACAAGCCATCAATTATATAACTATCCGTATACTTAAGAGAAATTCTTGTATGTGTTCTAGGAAATGGATCAGAATGTTCCAAGAACCAATGTTTATAGCAACAAATAAGTAGAAAACAATCCAAATTACTCATTAATAACAGAATGAATAAATAACTCCTTTATATTCATAAACTATAATATTTAAAAGATGCCAAAATTAATAAACTATAACAAAAATAGATAACATACATGGCCATATATATTATGAAAATAATTTTTATAAATCATCTCTGATACATATAAAAGGAAGTATGTATAAATACAACATTTAAAATATTGGTTACCTGGTTTGTTGTGGAGGGACAGACAGGGTTCAAATTATGTAAGCCAGAGAAAGGGCACATGTGGGGATATGTTATTCAGAAATATTTTAAATACTGAAAAGAATTCTGTATTCATAGTTGCTCATTAAATTATTAAATACACAAATGAAAAGGAAGACCAGGCATGGGCAAATGATCATAAGGTTTCATGAATATAGGCTATGATTAAATGAAGTCATGAATCTGAATCAAGAAAAAAGAATAGATTATGCTTTTACAGGTAACAGAATTCAAGAAAAACAAAAGTCACAGGCTGAAAAAGTTTTTAGAATATGAAAGGGGAGAGAAATGATGTGTAGCTTGATTGCACACTGCTCAACAGCAATATAGAGTCCAGGAAGATGAAGTAACTTTAGAGTATTAATAAAAGTAAAAATTTAAAACTTAGAGTGTTTATTCAGTGAAAGTCATTCAATTATGAGGGCATAATAAAGACAGAAATCCATTACAAGGCACTGTGTCATCTAAGAACCCACATTGGTAAATTTTTGGAGGATGTACTTATGTACAAAACGGGTTAAGTGAATGTTGCAAAAGACAGGTGGACTATTGTGCTCAATTTTGGGGGAGAAATCTACTGCTGCTTAAAAAAGTTGTCAATAAAAAGATAAAACAGACAAAAGGTAATCAACAGAACAGGAGAACGTAGGAAATAAAACATTTGTCTTTCTAGGAAAGATTTTATCTGAAGGAAAGCTGGAAAGATTAAAATCAAAATCAATAAAGGAAATAACGTATTTGAAAATTTAAGAGGGCAGAAATAATTTTGAATGTAACAGCTATTACAATAATTTATTACAATTTATATATTACAATAAATAAAATGGATTAAGCTCATCAATTAAAAGATAGGTGATCGGTGGTTTAAACAATCTAATACAAAAATATGAAATGTGGTATCTTTAAGAGATCTGGCTAAAACAGGAGAGTGAAGAGCTGGACATGACTGTGAGGTCCACGGAGGACTTTGACCTTTTTATTTTTTCTTTTTGTAAGTCATTTAAGAAACTTGATTTAAGATACAAGGAATGAAACGGTGGCGAAATATTCAATGTTCAAGGGGGAGGGTAGAATCAAATAAGCAAGGTTTCAGAGGAGATAAGAAACGATGTAAAGAAAGACCATTGAAAACATAAATCTTAAGGAGGCCAGTATACTTTCTTCTGATGCAAAGGGGGAAGTAGGAAAAGTGTAGGAAAATTATTTTGTTGAGATAAAGTACTTTCCTTCACAGATATGTGAATTCTGTTGATCAAATAGTCAAAATAGTCCTATAAATAAAGGGGAAGATAGTTTACAGTTAAACTATAGGTTTAACTGTAAACCTACAGTTTGCAGGTTAAAGAGTGT
Source organism: Capricornis sumatraensis (assembly GCF_032405125.1). Classification (NCBI taxonomy): domain Eukaryota; kingdom Metazoa; phylum Chordata; class Mammalia; order Artiodactyla; family Bovidae; genus Capricornis; species Capricornis sumatraensis. The sequence goes on from NC_091072.1 coordinate 98,416,931, forward strand.
AATCAGGAAAATAAATTATAGAAGATTCAACAGAAGATGAGTATGAAGCAACTGTGTTGAGATGGAGTGAGTCTCTCTGGAACTAATGGAAGTTTATAATTTTCTCAAGTTGCAAAACTTGAGTAGAAAACATACGGGCCAGAGTTTTTAAGTTACAATTGCACAAAGCTGGAGCTGGGCTGAAGGCAGAAGTACCAAGGTTCGGAAAATTCAGTTCGTTTCAGTAGCTCAGTCACGTCCGACTCTTTGCAACCCCATGGACTGGAGCATGCCAGGCCTCCCTGTCCATCACCAACTCCCGGAGTTTACTCAAACACAAGTCCATCAAATCCATGATGCCATCCAACCATCTCATCCTCTGTCATCCCCTTCTCCTCCCACCTTCAATCTTTCCCAGGATCAAGGTCTTTTCAAATGAGTCAGTTCCCATCAAGTGGCCAAGTACTGGAGTTTCAGCTGCAGCATCAGTCCTTCCAATGAATATTCAGGACTGATTTCCTTTAGGATGGACTGGTTGGGTCTCCTTGCATTCCCAGGACTCTCAAGAGTCTTCTCCAACACCACAGTTCAAAAGCATCAATTTTTCAGTGCTCAGCTTTCTTTATAGTCCAACTCTAACATCCATACATGACTACTAGAAAAACAATAGCTTTGACTAGATGGACCTTTGTTAGCAATGTCTCTGATTTTTAATAAGCTGTCTAGGTAGGTCATAACTTTTCTTCCAAGGAGCAAGCATCTTTTAATTTCATGGCTGCAATCACCATCTGCAGTGATTTTGGAGCCCCCAAAATAAATTTTCTCATTGTTTCCATTGTTTCCCCATCTATTTGCCATGAAGTGATGGGACCAGGTACCATGATCTTCGTTTTCTGAATGTGGAGTTTTAAGCCAACTTTTTCAGTCTCCTTTTTCACTTTCATCAAGAGGCTCTTTAGTTCTTCTTCACTTTCTGCATATCTGAGATTATTGATATTTCTCCTGGCAAACTTGATTCCAGCTTGTGCTTCATCCAGTCTAGCATTTCTCATGATGTACTCTGCATATAAGTTAAATAAGCAAGGTGACAATGCACAGCCTTGACGTACTCCTATCCCAATTTGGAACCAGTCTGTTGTTCCACCTCCAGTTCTAGCTGTTGCTTCTTGACCTGTATACAGATTTCTCAGGAGACAAGTCAAGTGGTCTGGTATTGCCATCTCTTTCAGATTATTCCACAGATTTTTGTGATCCACACAAAGACTTTGGCATAGTCAATAAAGCAAAAGTAGATGATGTTTTACCGGAACTCTCTTGCTTTTTTGATGATCCAATGGATGTTGACAATTTGATGTCTGGTTCCTCTGCCTTTTCTAAAACCAGCTTGGATTTCTGAAATTTCATGGTTCATGTACTGTTGAAGCCTGGCGTGGAGAATTTTGAGCATTACTTTACTAGCGTGTGAGATGAGTGCAATTGTGCAGTAGTTTGAGCATTCTTTGGCATTGCCTTTCTTTGGGATTGGAATGAAAACTGACCTTTTCCAGTCTTGTGGCCCCTGTTGAGTTTTCCAGATTTGCTGGCATACTGAGCGCAGCACTTTCACAGCATCATCTTTCAGGATTTGAAACCGCTCAACTGGAATTCCATCACCTCCACTAGCTTTGTTCACAGTGATGCTTCCTAAGGCCCACTTGGCTTTGCATCCCAGGATGTCTGACTCTAGGTGAATGATCACCATCGTGATTATCTGCGCCATGAACATCTCTTTTGCATAGTTCCTCTGTGTATTCTTTCCACATCTTAATATCTTCTCTTTCTGTTAGGTTATTTCTGTCCTTTATTGTGCCCATCTTTTCATGAAAAGTTCCCTTGTTATCTCTAATTTTCTTGAAGAGGTCTTTAGTCTTTCCCATTCTTTGCATTCTTCCATTTCTTTGCATTGATCACTGAGAAAGGCTTTATTTCTCCTTGCTATTCTTTTGAACTCTGCATTCAAATGGGCATATCTTTCCTTTTCTCTTTTGCCTTTTGCTTCTCTTCTTTTCATAGCTGTTTGGAAGGACTCCTCAGACAAGCATTTTGACTTTTTGCATTTCTTTTTCTTGGGGGTGGTATTGATCACTGCCTCCTGTGCAATGTCATGAACCTGCTTCCATAATTCTTAGGCACTGTGTCTATCAGATCTAATCCGTTGAATCTCTTTGTCACTTGCACCGTATAGTCATAAGGGATTTGGTTTAGTTCATACCTGGATGGTCTAGTGGTTTTCCCTACTTTCTTCAACTTAAATCTGAATTTGGCAATAAGGAGTTCATGATCTGAGCCACAGTCAGCTCCTGGTCTTATTTTTGCTGACTATATACAGCTTCTTCATCTTTGGGTGCAAAGAATACAATCAATCTAATTTTGGTATTGACCATTTGGTGATGTCCATGTGTAGAGTCTTCTCTTGTGTTGTTGGAAAAGTGTGTTTGCTATGATCAGTGTGTTCTCTTGGCAAAATTCTGTTAGCCTCTGCCCTGTTTCATTCTGTATTCCAAGGCCAAATTTTCCTGTTACTCCAAGCATTTCTTGACTTCCTACTTTTGCATTCCAGGCACTATAATGTAAAGGACATATTTTGGGGGTATTATTTCTAGAAGGTCTTGTAGGTCTTCATAGAACCATTCAACTTCAGCTTCTTCAGCATTATTGGTCAGGGCTTAGACTTGGATTACTGTGGTATTGAATGGTTTGCCTTGGAAACAAACTAATCATTTTTGAGATTGCATTCAAATACTGCATTTTGGACATTTTTGTTGACTGTGATGGCTACTCCATTTCTCCTAAGGGATTTTTTCCCACAGTAGTAGATATAATGATCATCTGAGTTAAATTAGCCATTCCAGTCCATTTTAATTCGCTCATTCCTAAATATCGATGTTTACCCTTGCCGTCTCCTGTTTGACCACTTCCGCTTTGCCTTGATTCATGGACCTAATATTCCAGGCTTCTATCAATATTGCTGTTTACAGCATTTGACTTTGCTTCCATCACCAGTCACATCCACAACTGGGTGTTGATTTTGCTTTGGCTCCATCTCTTCATTCTTTCTGGAGTTATTTATCCACTGATCTCCAGTAGCATATTGGGCACCTACCGACCTGGGGAGTTCCTCTTTTAGTGTCCTATAGTTTTGCCTTTTTGCACTGTTCATGGGATTCTCACGACAAGAATACTGAAGTGGTTTGCCATTCCCTTCTCCAGTGGACAACGTTTTGTCAGAACTCTCCATAGTCAAGACGGACTATTGCGTCTAGACAAGTGAGCCAAGCAGATAAATCCAGAGGGGACTGATGGGCCCAGAAACAGGCAGGGACTGAGGAAATAAAAATTCAGTGAGGCGAAGGGGATGGTTTAAATATAGTAATTAAGTCAGAGAGGGAAGTATAGAAGTTAAGATCAGAAGATGGCAGTTTCACTGAGTTCTTTCAATGTGTGAACATTCCTGTTAACAAAAGAGTGGGTGGAGGATTTTGAAATTTAGGAGTTAAAAACCTACAAGGCAAAGAGATTGGAAGAGTTAGTGCAATCAGAGGATTACAAATGAGATGGCTTTTTCTGTCACTGGAAAAAATTTTTTTAATTAAAAAATTACTTCTGGAAAGAAAATAAAAATCAAACTTCAGGGTCCCTTCCTTTTATTTGCTATGTTTCCACTGAATTTCTTTATTCAGTGTGACTTGTTGCCCAGACTTCAAAATGTGGCTACTTTATGGAGGTAACTATAATAGCTTGATGTGTAACTAAAATTCCTCAGAGTTAAAATGAAGATATTAGTTTAAGAGGCACCATTTGAAAGCAGCATAGACCGTGAAGAGGTGTGCATTCAGTGTGGAAGTAAGGCTGCCTGTGTCTTATCTTGAAGGCAATTAGAGTTCCCCAAAGACAGAAAATCAATGTATTATAAATGAGAATAATTTAGTTGTTGTTGCATCAAGTAAGCATAATATCACGAAAAGAATCTTTACAACTGTATACATTATCATCATCTTACTTAAAATAATGTTTATATCACTGTCAAATTATAAATGTTACGTTTAAAATGCTAACAAGACAGACGATGACACATAGTCAATATGTGCAAAGCTTCTGTTAGTACTTTAATGCTTCATACAAAACAATTATTTTTGAGTAACAACTCCATTTAAAGTAAATTAACATCTTTCTTTTACATGAAGACTTTTTTCCTTATAACATTCCTCAACAATACAGCCTCAAGATTCGCTTTTTGAGGAATGCTGCAAAAAGATCTTCTCACCTGTTCCCCCAGCAGAGGTTGCCAGTCACAATTATTGAAGGGCGTGAACTGATGTTATATGAGTCTCATCAAGAACCTTCACATCCAGGGCACAATCAGAATGGCACATTCTGACCACCATGCAGGAATAGAGTGAACTTCTTTGCAGCTGTAAATAAGCCCAAATTTGATATTTTCCAGAATAACGGGCAACTATCTTATCTTTAGCAAGCCTTCTCTTACATGTGTAGTTTAACCACTGAATTCAAATCCCTCTTAACAAATATAATGTATTGCTTAGTTCAGCTTAAGGAGGCTTATTTAACAATATGCAAATGTAATATATTGCCTAAGCCTGCACAATCCATATTATCATTTGTAGCCTGTTCTCGTGTTCTTTTCCATCTGTGTTCAATTATTCAATAACTATTTCCATAGACAATTAATGTGGTAGGACGGATCACAACAATGGTAATCATGGTCTCAGCTTCCATGGATCTTAGTGCATAGTGAGAAAGATAGCATGAAACAAGTAAATTTTAAAAATCTATAAAAAATATTATCATGATTATTTTATAATTAATATTATTAATAAATTAATGAATTTTCCCAAGTGATATGAGGGAAATAAGATTTTCTAAAAAAGAAATACTCTCCAATACAAGATGGTAGAAATATCTAATTTTGACAGAAAGGAAGGAATAGATCTCTGAGTAAGATTTAATTAAACGGGGGTTGAAATAAAAGGTAAAAGTCCTTGGAAGTATGGGGTGAAATGTGGGAGCAGGAATGACTGAGGTGGTTATTGAGTGAACCAGAAAGATTAGCATGTGCAAAGGTCGTGTGGTGGGAATCAGCAGAACATGCTTGAGAAAAGGAAGTAAGGCAGGGAAGATACAACATGGTATAAGATGAAGTTAGTGAGGTGGCTAAACAAGAAGATGGATGTAAATTAGAGCAAGCTGAGCACCCAGCACATCCTCTTGTCATGCATGAAGCTCATTTCTGTTCTTCACACCTTCCATACTCCTATGATGCCCAAAAGGTTCTTTCTGCTTTTTTAGGCTAGTTCTCCCCTGTAAATTCCCCATCACAGATACGTGTGTGTAGTGGTTTTCTTAGTTATTAGTTAGCATGCTAATCGGAGAAGGCAATGGCACCCCACTCCAGTACTCTTGCCTGGAAAATCCCATGGACGGAGGAGCCTGCAGGAGACTGCAGTCCATGGGGTCGCTAACGGTCAGACACGACTGAGCGACTTCACTTTCACTTTTCACTTTTCACTTTTATACATTGGAGAAGGAAATGGCAACCCACTCCAGTGTTCTTGCCTGGAGAATCCCAGGGACAAGGGAGCCTGGTGGGCTGCTGTCTATGGGGTCACATAGAGTCGGACACGACTGAAGTGACTTAGCAGTAGCAGTAGCAGCATACTAATGAAAACCAATGACCCCATTGATAATTTTAATGAAAAATCACACAAATAGTCTTTTTTAAAGTAGTTTGAAAGTCCGCTGAAATTTTCCTATAGAGTATGTATGTCTGTGTGTGTAGTGGGTTTCAGAAAAGGAAAGTGTATCAATCCTAGAACAAGAGTCATTAATACAGCCCACACTGTATCCCCCTACTTAACTTAATAGACTATAGTTTGGAATAAATTTTCACCTATAGTAAAAACAGAGCTTCACGACCAAGATAATCATGATGGTATGATCACTTACCTAGAGCCAGACATCGTGGAATGTGAAGTCAAGTGGGGCTTAGAAAGCATCACTACGAACAAAGCTAGTGGAGGTGATGGAATTCCAGTAGAGCTATTTCAAATCCTAAAAGATGATGCTGTGAAAGTGCTGCACTCAATATGCCAGCAAATTTGGAAAACTCAGCAGTGGCCACAGGACTGGAAAAGGTCAGTTTTCATTCCAGTCCCAAAGAAAGGCAATGCCAAAGAATGCTCAAACTACCACACAATTGCACTCATCTCACATGCTAGTAAAGTAATGCTCAAAATTCTCCAAACCAGGCTTCAGCAATACATGAACTGTGAACTCCCTGATGTTCAAGCTGGTTTTAGAAAAGGCAGAGGAACCAGAGATTAAATTGCCAACATCCGCTGGATCATGGAAAAAGCAAGAGAGTTCCAGAAAAACATCTATTTCTGCTTGATTGACTATGCCAAAGCCTTTGATTGTGTGGATCACAAAACACTGTGGAAAGTTCTGAAAGAGATGGGAATACCAGACCACCTGACCTGCCTCTTGAGAAACCTATATGCAGGTCAGGAAGCAACAGTTAGAACTGGACATGGAACAACAGACTGGTTCCAAGTAGGAAAAGGAGTACGTCAAGGCTGTATATTGTCACCCTGCTTATTTAACTTATACGCGGAGTACATCATGAGAAACGCAGGGCTGGAAGAAGCACAAGCTGGAATCAAGATTGTCGGGAGAAATATCAATAACCTCAGATATGCAGATGACACCACCCTTATGGCAGAAAGTGAAGAGGAACTAAAAAGCCTCTTGATGAAAGTGAAAGAGGAGAGTGAAAAAGTTGGCTTAAAACTCAACATTCAGAAAACGAAGATCATGGCATCTGGTCCCATCACTTCATGGGAAATAGATGGGGAAACAGTGGAAACAGTGCCAGACTTTATTTCTGGGGCTCCAAAATCCCTGCAGATGGTGACTGCAGCCATGAAATTAAAAGACGCTTACTCCTTGGAAGAAAAGTTATGAGCAACCTAGATAGTATATTCAAAAGCAGAGACATTACTTTGCCAACAAAGGTCTGTCTAGTCAAGGCTATGGTTTTTCTTGTGGTCATGTATGGATGTGAGAGTTGGACTGTGAAGAAAGCTGAGCCCCGAAGAATTGATGCTTTTGAACTGTGGTGTTGGAGAAGACTCTTGAGAGTCCCTTGGACTGCAAGGAGATCCAATCAGTCCATTCTAAAGGAGATCAGTCCTGGGTGTTCTTTGGAAGGAATGATGCTAAAGCTGAAGCTCCAGTACTTTGGCCACCTCATGAGAAGAGTTGACTCATTGGAAAAGACTCTGATGCTGGGAGGGATTGGGGGCAGGAGGAGAAGGGGACGACAGAGAATGAGATGGCTGGATGGCATCACGGACTCAATGGACGTGAGTTTGAGTGAACTCTGGAAGATGGTGATGGACAGGGAAGCCTCACATACTGTGATTCATGGGATTGCAAAGTGACTGATCTACTGAACTGAACTGAACTCAAAGTTTGTAAACATTGGCAAAAAGTTTGGCTGTAATTATGGAAAGCCATTTGAAAAATTCTTCAGGTATTTAGATAATAGAAAAAAATATATATATATTAAGCTAATTATCACTATTTAGTATTACCAAGGGTTTCCTTGGTGGTTCAGGCATAAACAATCTGCCTGCCAATGTGGGAGATACAGGTTCAGTTGGGTAGGGAAGATCCCCTGAAGAAGGAAATGGCAACCCATTCCAATTTTTTTTTAATTTAAATTTACTTATTGTAATTGGAGGCTAATTACTTTATGATATTGTATTGGTTTTGCCATACATCAACATGAATCCACCACGGGTGTACACGTGTTCTCCTCCTGAACCCCCCTCCCACCTTCCTCCCCATACCATCCATTCCAGTATTTTTGTCTGGTGAATCCCATGGACAGAGGAGCCTGGTGAGCTACAGTCCCTGGGGTCACAAAAGAGTGGGACACAATTTAGCGACTAAACAACAATAATCTCTCTAAAGGAATAACGTGTGTTTGTGTGTACTCAGTCATGTCCAGCTCCTTGCCACCCCATGGCCTGCAGCCCACCAGGCTCCTCTGTCCGTGGGATTTCCCAGGCAAGAATACTTGCATGGAAAATCTCATGGGTATCTTCCCAGTCCAGAGATCGAACCAACATAGTCTTGAGTCTCCTGCATTGCAGGCAGATTCTTTACTGCTGAACTGCCAGGTAAGCTCAGAGAAATAACGTATTTCACAGTGAAGGGAAAATAGATCTCTACACTACTCCTTTTTATTCTGAGATTGACAATGATGAGAGAATAGAAAAAAGTGAACTGTCAAAGCTTCTGCCAGCTTTTCCCTGTTACTGAAAGGGAAGAATGGGCATAAAAAAACCATTGTTTTTGCAAAGGTTTAGAGGCTTTGGAGATGTAAAATTAAGCCTGGAGTCCTGCCACGCATATTTTAGAGAACTGACTTGTTTTGCATAACAAGGTGATTTGAGTATCTGTGAAGGAACCTAAGGGTGGGGGTTAATGAAGAGGAAAAAGTGGGTTCTTAGAATCTCGAGAGGAAGAGGATGAGAAACTCCAAGAAAGGAAGCTACTGTTTATCTCCGTGTTGTGCTGTGCCATGCTCAGTCCTGTCTGACTCTTTGAGACCCCATGGACTGTAGCCTACCAGACTCCTCTGTCCATGGGTATTCTCCAGGCAAGAATACTGGAGTCCTCCAGGGAATCTTCCCAACCCAGGGATCAAACTCAGTTCTCCCTCACTGCAGGCGAATTCTTTACCAACTGAGTCCATTTTCCCTCAAACCTTGAGTGAAACATGCTCTTCTCATAAGTGCTTTGTTTGAAGTTCCTTTCCATATGTTTGTATGTGTGTGTGCCTGTGTGTGTCAGGGGGTGTGTCATCTTATAAAGAGATTGAATTCCATGTTTATGTAAGAATAGAGGGAGAATGATAGCCAAGCACTGTGAGATACAAGTGAAATGGAGGGTTCAAATGTAGCAGAAATTCTGAAGCAGTATTAATTCTGAAAATGAGAAGCCCTGGGAAATTAACAGAAATTCCTAAGTAGGGCCTTAGAATAGTGACAGAACATAGGTTGGGACAATCAAAACATCTTTTTCAACTGCAAAGGACAGAGTGATTGATAGCTGAGTTTCAGCAATCAATAAATAATACAAACTTACAAGCTAGAATTAAATTACCAACTGTGGTGCTGGTGAAGGTTTTTAAGAGTCTCTGAGACAGCAAGGAGATCAAACCAGTCAAACTTAAAAGAAATCAACCCTGAATACTCATTGGAAGGACTGATGCTGTAGCTGAAGTTCCAATACTTTGGCCACCTGATGCAAACAGCTGACTCATTGGAAAAGACCCTGATGCTGGGAGAGGTTGAAGACAGAGGAAGAAGAGGGCAACAAAGGATGAGATGATTGGATGGAATCACCAATTCAACAGACACGAACTTGGGCAAACTCCGGGAGATGGTGAGGGACAAGGAAGCCTGGCATGCTGCAGTCCATCGGGTCACAAAGAGTTGGACATGACTTGGCAACTGAACAAACAAAAAATTAGCCAGAAAGAGCTATTTTAAGGATAATGCAGACAAAGAACAGACGAGGACACAAGCAGGAAGGAGAGGTTGGGACAAATGATGAGAGTAACATTGAAATATACACATTACCATATGTAAAACTAGATAGCCAGTGGAAATTTACTGTATGAAGTAGGGAGCTCAAATTCAGAGCTCTATGATAACCTAGAGAGGTGGGATGGGGCAGAAGGGAAGTTCCAGATGGGGGACATATGTATACCTATGGCTGATTCATGTTGCTATATGGTAGAAAGCAACAAAATATTATAAAACAATTATCCTCCAATTAAAAATTAATTACAAAATAAAGCAGACATAATAGTCATAGGTTTACTTTATCACTCTCAAAAATATTTCACTTCCCCGTGAAGCACTTATGTCAGAGCTAGTAGCTTAGATACATCTCTCTGTGGTTTGCAATGCCAACCACAATCTTACTATATGATCCAGCAGTCATATATGAAAACTTATCTCTACATAAAAATCTGCACTTGACTATCTATAGCAGCTTTATTTATCATTGCCCAAAATTGGGACTTTTAAATGGTTGGTGTTCTTTCTGCTCTTGTGTGCATGCATAAATGTTCAGTTGTGTCTGACTCTTTGCAACCCCATGACATGTGGCCCACCAGGCTCCTCTGTCCGTGGAATTTGCCAGCAAGAATACTGGAGTAGGTTGCTATTTCCTACTCCAGGGGATATTGCTGACCCAGGGATTGAAAAGTTTCACATGTCTCCTTCATTGGCAGGTGGATTCTTTACCATTAGTGCCACCTGGGAAGTCCCTTGATTAAAGATAACCCTCTTTCACTAAATGCCTGCATTACGCAGTCATATGCACAGGAAGAAGCTGGAGCACAGAAAGCAGAGCCCTGCCTGGATATGCCATTGGTTGTATGTGCTGCTGCTGCTAAGTCGCTTCAGTCGTGTCCAACTCTGTGCGACCCCAGAGACGGCAGCCCACCAGGCTCCCCCGTCCCTGGGATTCTCCAGGCAAGAACACTGGAGTGGGTTGCCACTTCCTTCTTCAATGCATGAAAGTGAAAAGTAAAAGTGAAGTCGCTCAGTTGTGTCCAACTCTTAGCAACCCCATGGACTGCAGCCTACCAGGCTCCTCCATCCATGGGATTTTCCAGGCAAGAGTACTAGGACCATACAATAACCATCATGTGTTATTGTCTAAAGTACTGGATACAATGAAACCAGAGAGCAAGACATGAGACAAAAATGCATCCGCACTGATAAAAATCTCATTCCAGGGAACCAATCTAATGTGCTTTAAGGACTTATTCCTAATTATCCTTCTGGGCTTCATTTGTCTGGTATCCATTGGTAATATAATTGTCCAATTTTCCTCGTAAAAAGAATGCATTCTATTTGTCTGATAGTTCATTTTATCAGTCATGTGAAATAAGGGTACCAAGAATTGTTACTGTGCTTTAAGGCTGCTTGTTTGGTTGATTTTTAAATGAAAACCAAGATCAAAGGATTTACATCCTTCAATTGAATGATTTGCCTAATTGGAACAAATTTACTAGGCTAAAATCTATACACATGATATCTTCTATGATTTGTTCATTTATTTAATTGGAGTCTAGCAATCAGTACATGTTTGAACCTCACAAATATTTAATGTGTGAGTACTTAATTATCCTATTCAAGTCAATCAAAACATCTGTTTAGGTAAAGCAGACAGTACTCCCTAGTGTGCAGGTGTACAGCAGTTCTAAGCAAGGAGCTGTCTAACTCAAACTTGTCACTTTGTCACTTACTTATAATAATAGATACCAGATAGTTACTTAAACAGTCCACCAAACCAGACAGTATTTCCAATGTATCTTCTACAAGGAGTTTATTCCTTAACCTGGATGAAGTTAAAGTCCTTAGGGCTTTTTCTAACATTGCGTGTTTCACCAGTTCAATTATGCTAAATATCATAAGGCATTATCCATGACATCCTATTACTGTGACAATTTCAAATATCATTCTCGGTTATATGAGTTATCTTTTGATTATTAGGAGTTGGGATTTTTTAGTTTGTAAAAGGAAAAACATGAATGTGTAAATTATACTTTACTTCAGTGTTCTGATAATACCTTACTGGAGGTATTCTAAATATTCACCTACTCCACACTCTCAAGTGATTATAAAGTGTGAAAGTGTTTTTTGCTCAGTTGTGTCCTACTCTTTGCAACCCCATGGACTATAGCCCCATCAACTCCTCTTACCATGGAGTTCTCCAGGCCGAATACTGGAGTGGGTAGCCATTCCCTTCTCCAGGGACTCTTTCTGACCCAGGATCAAACCCAGGTCTCCCACATTGAAGGCAGATTCTTTACCTTCTGAGCCACCAAGGAAGCCTAATAATATCATTGGAGGTATTCTAAATGTGCACCTAGTCCCCACTCTCTAGTGATTATAAATTCAATATCAGAAATCAAATTGAACAAGATCAGACTAAAAATCAGACCATGACAAAAATAATACAGAATTTTGATCAAAGTTAGATCTATTGTCCTATTTTACCAACTCCTTGAAAACCATATTTTTCTTAAAGAGCCTTTAATTATTAAATACAGATTTATCTTTTTTCTAAAATAGCCAATATAATGCATTAATAAAATATTTTTCTACACCTAAAATACCTAAAGATAAAATGTTTCATTTGTGGATGTCTCATATTCTTGTTGCTTTAGGTAAGTGCATTTTCAGGAAATTGTTATAAAAGCATTAGGTAGAACTCTGAGTATCTTTGTTTGATGTCCACTACACAAAAAGGGGAGAGAGCTAAATGGCTATTTTTGAAACAACATACAGAAAAATAAAAGCTTCACATGTAAACCAAGGTAGCCAGACATCCTTGGTATCTAAAAGCTCTTCTAACAGCTCATAGTCAATAAAATTGTGGCAAACATATAAAGTACTTTCATTTATAAACAAAAAATATTAACTGTTGAGGTATGAACTTCAAAGAGTTTCTGAAAAATATGCTTATGAAAATTGATGAGTATTTATAGAATGTTCTCAACGTCCAAGTTATCATTATATGTATTGTCCCTAAATTTTCATACATTAATTCTAATTTGCTCACCCTGTTATCTGAATATCATTATTGGCTTCTTATTTACTGAGTTCTGAGATAATTTCTTCTTTTGCTTTCTGTTCTCCTATTATCATTGATAATGATGATTATTCAAGCAAATATTTTTTATTTAAAAGAATCTCTATGTAAAAAATGAGTGAGTGAATGAAAGTCGCTCGGTGTGTCCAACTCTTTGCAACCCCATGTATTGTATACCGCCAGGCTCCTCCATCCATGGGGATTCTCCAGGCAAGGATGCTGGAGTCCTCCAGGGAATCTTCCCAACCCAGGGATTGAACCCAGGTCTCCCACACTGCAGGCAGATTCTTTATGATCTGAGACACTAAGGTAGTTACTAAATTTTGACAATCATTGGTATGTGAAAATGCTAGAGAAATGCCAAGATCATCTCATTATATAAGAATCTGACAAATATTGAGAGACAGCCATGTAAAGGGCAAGCTCATATGAATTTTTATTGAACTTGCCAATTATGATTTTTAAAGGGCAATTCAGTGCCTTAAAAAGATGTGAAATTATTCTAGTTTGCACCTGATTCCTTAACAATGCTTGTTAAGTAACCTCTATACTTTCAGGGAGGAAAAAAAAATGAGGTAATTTTTCTTCTTTACATTTTAAACATATTTAAAAGACATGTATTAACAAATTTTCAGGGCCATTAAAGAATGGTAGACTTTAAATATTAGTTTATTAAATCATATAATTAACTATAAGGTAAAATTTTAAATCTAACTTTTAAAATATCAATTTTACTTACATTTTTTGGTATTATATTCATTCACTTCCTAATGTATTTGCTGTAAAATACAACTTTTCCTAGTGAACATAAAAGCTCTATGTTTGAATTCAATGTGTATACAGAAAATAGCACCACATGTTGGTTTTTCTGAAGTTCACCTTCTCTTTTGAAGTTTCTTGGTAATTATCTGGCTTCAGGAGCTTTTCTCAACACTAGAGATCCTTTAAATAATGTCATGTCTGATTCTTTGAAGCTCCATAGACTGTAGCCCAGCAGCGTTCGCTGTCCATGGAATTTTACAGGCAAGAATACTGGAGTGGGCTGCCATTTCCTCCTCCAGGGAATCTTCATGATCCAGGGATCAAACCCACATCTCTTGTGTCTCCTGCAGTGGCAGGGGGATTCTTTACCACCAGTGCCACCTGAGAAGCCGATAATAATGACCCACCACACCTAAATTTTAGTCCCTCAGTTTGTTTGTTTCAGTTCTTCAGAGAACTCCAGTTAACTGATTTCATCTCCCTTGACCCAAGCCTTATACATTATAGTTAACCAGGCAGTTAATGGATGGTCCCCATTGTGTCAGGGGCCACTCCTCATCCAGTTAACCTTTGGTATGGGGACTTGTGATAAAAAAGTATACTTCTACCCTTCAGAAGGCTCAGATAAGTTACAGTTTTCCATGGAGCTTTGGGCAGGTAAGAATTTAAATTAAGCATATTGCATTTCTTCACAAGGCAATGTCATGCAATGAAACGGACTGGGTTCTTGATTATAGTGGCTCAGTCGTGTCTGACTCTTTGTGACCCCATGGACTGTAGCCCACCAGGCTTCTCTGTCCATGGGATTCTCCAGGCAAGAATACTGGAATGGGTAGCCATTTCCTTCTCCAGGGGATCTTCCTGACCTAGGGATTGAACCTGAGTTTTCTGCATTGCAGGCAGATTCTTTACACTCTGAGCCACTAGGGATGCCCTATTGCGTTTCTTCACAAGGTAATGTCATGTAATGAAACAGATTGGGTTTTTGAGTATAGCAGTCTAACATTTGATCTTGAGCTTCCTGACCTTGAGCAAGTTCCTTAAACTTTAAGCCTTAGTTTGTTTTTCTATGAGCGTCCCTGGTGGATGAGCTGGTAAAGAATCCACCTGCCATGCCGGAGACCTGGGTTGGATCCACGGGTTGGGAAGATCCCCTAGAGAAGGGAACAGCCACCCACTCCAGTATTCTGGCCTGGAGAATTCCACGGGCTGTATAGTCCATGGCTTAGCAAAGAGTCAGACATGACTGAGCAACTTTCACTTTCACTTTACTTATTTATAATCACTCCCTGAATTTAGACCAGATACTGAACTTTTCAATACCAGAGTTTTTTCATTATTAAATATAATCAGTAAAGATTATCAGTAACCACTGCTAATTTTATGAAGCAGTTGTTTATAAATACTGCTTAGCAGAGGCTCTGGTGTATACGAAACTTTCAAGTCAATATAGTTGCACACATTCATACTACGAAAGAACCTTTCTCTTGGTTCCAAGAGGTCTCCCTTGGGAGGCCTGAAGTGCACAGCATTGCTTACAGCTGTATAAAAAACAATCCAACAGTATGGTTAATTTTTAAGGATTACAAGGGAACTTTACATCCATCTCATCTTCCTCTTTTGAGGAAGAGCCTCATCCATCTCTTTTGATGTTAAGGGAATGGTGTTTTTCTATCTATTGGCTTCATTCTTATCTCTTAACAAGGGAACTCAGACAGGAAAGTGGTGTGCATTTGCTAGGTCCTCTTAAATATACACAAAAATATTTCTTTGATTGCAAGCAAATAGTTTGGTATATTTTAGTACAGCAATAAGTTCCTCTGAGTTTTACAAATTTTCAGTCCCTAATCTTTATGCATTTGTAGGTGCGTATTTATTTATCTCAGAGTGTCTCATCTCATCTATTTACTTGCATTTGCCTATCTGTCCATACAGTTATACATGTCTGTATATATGCAGTGTGTGTGTGTGTGTGTGTGTGTGTTTTCCTAGACTTTTCTATATATCCAGACAGCTATGAAGAGATTTCCCCCCCCCACACACACACAATTCCTGCAAGCTTGGTTACCATCATGGTTTTAGAAGTTTGACTAATCTGGTTAGAACACTCACACTCTCCAAGAAAACTACTATATTTGTATCCAGTAAACATATAACTAAATGTACACAGACTTTTAACATGTCTTAGTTTAAAGGAACAGTTAACAAGCCCTGCAGGATACAATGCAGGTGGGAAGACCTCAGCTAGAGGAGTCAAGGAGAGTTGAATTTGAACTGTAAATCAAACCTTTATTCCTTAATTTCATTGCTTCAGAGATGTTTTAGCCTCATGTTTGATCTTCAGCAGACAGGATCTACTAATGCTCTCTGGAGGACAGAGAGGAGAGAAATTCACAAAGATATTGTTCAACTCTCATGATAAAAGTTAAAAATGACTAAGTCTGTTGGCAGTATATGTTTCCAAATTGAATTGCTTTATTTTCAGTGTGTCACCTGTTTCATTCTGAATTTTCTTCTGCCCTAAGGTGGTAAACATTTAAACTATCTAAGGGGAATTTATTACATGAGGAAAAGCACGTTCACAATTTTTGCCATGCAAATTAGACTCTCTGGTGCATACTCTCTTGTAAAATAGAAGAGGTAGTTATTTGGACTTTAAGGAAGGACAATAAAATATAATTTTCCTATATATGTGCCTTTGGTGTACAGGACTCAAGTCGCAGTTCAGACACCTCAATCCATTTATATACCCATTTAACAGTGTCTTCAGAAAAAAGAATTAGGATTCTTTACCAGCCAGTATCGTAAAATGGTCTGAAATTATCTCAACAGCAGCAAATCAAAAAAGAAGGACCATTCTTTATCTCCCCAAATTACATGTCTCTCAAGTGGCCTTTCCTATCTTTATCTCTCTCTAAAGCTCCCTTTGAGGATAACAGAGTTATATAATTCTTTAAGGAAATGTGATCTCTCTTTCCTTGGATACACCAGCCTGCAGAGAGATAAGAGGTCCCCAAACCATTATTTTCCTAGAGTTTTCTTATCTCATCATTAAAACCAGTTTTCTTCAAACTCTGCCATATAGTTGAGATTTCCCAAGAGGTGCATAATGACATGCCACAAATCAACCTTCCAGGCTACCATTTTGACTTCTCTTCTGGCTTAACTAATTTTGATGATACGGGGGTTAGTTTAATGTATTAATTTGGCTGGCTACACAGTGCCCAGATTAAACATATCTGGGGGTGCCTGATGGGTGAAGCTGTGTCCAGATGTGACTAGCATTTGAGTCTGTGGGCTCAGTAAAGCAATGAGTAAAGTGCTTTGCTCAGTAAAGCACCACTGCCCTCCCCAGTGTGGTGGACCTCATCCAGTCTATTGAGGGCTTGAACAGAGTAGAAGCCAGAGAAATAAGGAATATACCCCTATTTCCTGCCTTACTCTCTAAGCTAGGATGTCTCATCTCATCTCTCAACTTTGAACTGGGATCACACCATTGGCTCCCCTGGAGGACAGGCCTTCAGACTTGAACTGAATGACACCATCTGCTTTTCTAGGTCTCTAGCCTGCAGGCAGATCCTGAGACTTTTCAGCCTCTACAGTCATGCTTCTGTTTCCCTGGAGAACCCTGACTAAAACAATGTCTCTGTTATTCTCCAGAGAAGAAATTTGAACTATAAAGCCAAAGCACACAGAATTCGCTGCTGCTGCTGCCTGTCATCCCGGGCATGCATCAGGGCTGCCTGTGCCCGAAGCCCTTACTTCCCGAATATACCATGCTCTATGCTCTGCTCACTTTAGGGCTTTCGTGGACTCCGCTGCAGCTAGCCACTGGGAGATAGCCACTGGGGCCAGTGCCAGTGAAGTTCTACACTGCAGCAGTCACTGAGGGATACAATGGTCCCTTCTGCCTGTGCTTCTGGCATCATCTCTCATTCTGGCCCAGATGATGGCATTGTCACTCTTTGCCTTTATACGTGCTGACAGCAACAGTTCTGATGCTCCATGCCCTTAATACTTCCAGGAGGCTTTAAGAAAGTGACATTTTAGTTTTCACTTGCTCTTTTATTACAGATTTCTTACCTAAGGATCAAGATATAAATTTGTAACGGTTGGATACAGAACAACGTGAGGGACAGGCATCAAGCTACATTCAAATTTGCCCTCTAGCAGGAATCTACTGCTTTTGAATCAGACTAGCACACTTTTACTTGTAGAATATAAGATTTTTTGGTTTTTGTATAAATATGTCTCCTGAATGGTCAACCTTCAAGAATGCTAGACATATCCAAGTATCCTTCAATGCTAGGCTGAACACAGGAAAGGTTCAAAGTGGGATTTTTTTTATAAACAGCACTCAAATAATTGCTTCCATGTGACATATATCACGCCAGAGTAGTCTGGGACTAAGACTGGAATGATCAACTATTTTTTTAGAGCACTTAGTGATATGGGAAATGAAAAGAATGAATGTAAAATCATACTAAAGGTGTTCCTTACTTGGATTAGTAGCTAAAGTTCTATTTGTGATTATCTAATGTTGGAGAATAAAAAGAGGGAGAAAACGTTATTTTCTGAAACATATTATTTTGATTTTTCTTCCCTTTGAAAAACAGAATTGAAAGTCTCACTAATGTCAGAGTTGCAAGAGGATGTTTTGCTTTAAATATGGATAATGAATTAAAGAGAATTGTATTGGTCAATATAATATAGGTTAAAAAATTCTGATTTAATAGGGATAACAATGAGAGCATATAGAAATTTTATTTTTCTCTTCTGCCTACATCCTAGGAGGAAAAACCCCAATGGGAAACAATCTTCCTATAAGCAAAGTGACAGCCGTGGAGAATAGGGACTAGGAAAATTCTGGATCTGCTCTGATTAATAGAAAATGATTTGGGTAGGAGTTGGAGAGTAATGCAAGTCAGAGAGCTGGAGACAGACAGGAACTGCACTTTTGGTCATTTAATTATCATGTACAAATAATCCACACAGCATCAGCTCCAGCATCCTCTAGTTTCAGGGCAAGAGCTAGTCACCCACACTGAGTCATAGTCTATGGGGTGGCTTTAGCACAATGCAAGCCAAAGGCTACACACATCCTGAAAACAAAATACCAACAAATTGAAAATGTTTATTCTCATGATATGGATGGGAGAATGAACAAAAAGAATGATAGATATGGTATCTTTTCCTTTTTTGTCTACAGAATAAAATAAACATATCTCACTGGTTTGTTGTTGTTGTTGTTGTTCTAGGTATCAGATAAGGTGTGAGATAGTAGAAGCTGAAAAAGCTTTTCCATAAAATTTTAAACTAGTGCAGAACCATATTCTGTAAAACTATCTCTTTCTGGGTTCTCCCAAAGTCCTATGGATGTTTTGAAATGTTTCAAGGACAGTAACCATGTTTGTAAAGAAATATTCAATGAAATAATTTTTAATGTTTCTTTTCTATAAGAATATGTGTCTACAAATATAAAAATTATATTTTTAAATTTCTCATGATAACCTTTTAAAATGACCTGTATCTTTTATATCATTCCAATAGTTCCATTTTTCTAAAGCAAGTAGAATTTTTTAATTAAAAGTTTATGTTTGTTGAAATTAGCATATGAATTAATGATAGTAGTTTATGATATAATACAGTTGTAGTTTATACGCCATGTGCACATCTTACAGTATGTTGGGGCCTGGTGTAAAGATCACAAGTATAATGTACTCCATTTTAGAGGTTTTCGTATGGGATGTTTGTGCAAAGGTCTATTGATTGGGAAATCAGAGTTCTGGTCCCAGATTTGCTCCTGGATACAAGAAATACACATGCAGGGTCACTTAACTCTTTGCAGTCTGATTTTGCTATCTGTAAAATGTGGAGTTGCATCAGAGAGTCCCTTTGTTTCACATTTTGAAAAAAAAAGTATTATTGAAGTACAGTCAATTTATAGTATTGCATTTAATTTCTGCTGTACAAGAGATGACTCTGTTATACATATTCTATCCATATTCTTTTCCATTTTGGTTTATCACAGGATGTTGACTATAGGTCCCTGTGCTATATAGTAGGACTTTGTTGTTTATCTGTCCTATATAAGATAGTTTGCATCTCCTAATCCAGAACTAGTCAATCTAATCAAACTAGGAACACAGCCTTTTCTACCTCAATGAAACCAAGCCATGCCTGCGGGGCAACCCAAGACAGGTGGGTCATGGTGGAGAGGTCTGACAGAATGTGGTCCACTGGAGAAGGGAATGGCAAGCCACTTCAGTATTCTTGCCTTGAGAACCCCATGAACAGTATGAAAGGGCAAAATGATAGGATACCAAAAGAGGAACTCCCCAGGTCATTAGGTGCCCAATATGATACTGGAGAGCAGTGGAGAAAGAACTCCAGAAAGAATTAAGGGATGGAGCCAAAGCAAAAACAATACCCAGTTGTGGATGTGATTGGTGATAGAAGTAAGATCTGATGTTGTAAAGAGCAATATTGCATAGGAACCGGGAATGTCAGGTGCATGAATCAAGGCAAATTGGAAGTGGTCAAACAAGAGATGGCAAGAGTGAACGTCGACATTCTAGGATTCAGCAAACTAAAATGGACTGGAATGGGTGAATTTAACTCAGATGACCATTATATCTACTACTGCAAGCAGGAATCCCTCAGAAGAAATGGAGTAGCCATCAGGGTCAACAAAAGAGTCCAAAATGCAGTACTTGGATGCAATCTCAAAAACGACAGAATGATCTCTGTTCATTTCCAAGGCAAACCATTCAATATCACAGTTATCCAAGTCTATGCCCCAACCAGTAACGCTGAAGAAACTGAAGTTGAATGGTTTTATTAAGACCTACAAGACCTTTTAGAACTAACACCAAAAAAAGATGTCCTTTTCATTATAGGGAATGCAAAAGTAGGAAGTCAGGAAACACCTGGAGAAACAGGCAAATATGGCCTTGAAATGCAGAATTGAAGCAGAGCAAAGACTAATAGAGTTTTGCCAAGAAAATGCACTGGTCATAGCAAACAGCCTCTTCCAACAACACAAGAGAAGACTCTACACATGGACATCACCAGATGGTCAACACCTAAATCAGATTGATTATATTCTTTGCAGCCAAAGATGGAGAAGCTCTATACAGTCAACAAAAACAAGACCAGGAACTGACTGTGGCTCAGATCATGAACTCTTTATTACCAAATTCAGACTCAAATTGAAGAAAGTAGGGAAAACTGCTAGACCATTCAGGTATGACCTAAATCAAATCCCTTATGATTATACAGTGGAAGTGAGAAATAGATTTAAGGAACTAGATCTGATAGATAGAGTGCCTGATGAACTATGGAATGAGGTTCGTGACACTGTACAGGAGACAGGGATCAGGACCATCCCCATGGAAAAGAAATGCAAAAAAGCAAAATGGCTGTCTGGGGAGGCCTTACAAATAGCTGTGAAAAGAAGAGAGGTGAAAAGCAAAGGAGAAAAGGAAAGATATAAGCATCTGAATGCAGAGTTCCAAAGAATAGCAAGAAGAGAAAAGAAAGCCCTCTTCAGTGATCAATGCAAAGAAATAGAGGAAAACAACAGAATGGGAAAGACTAGAGATCTCTTCAAGAAAATTAGAGATATCAAGGGAATATTTCATGCAAAGATGGGCTCGATAAAGGACAGAAATGGTATGACCTAACAGAAGCAGAAGATATTAAGAAGAGGTGGCAAGAATACATGGAAGAAGTGTACAAAAAAGATCTTCATGACTCAGATATTCATGATGGTGTGATCACTAATCTAGAGCCAGACATCTTGGAATGTGAAATCAAGTGGGCCTTAGAAAGCATCACTATGAAGAAAGCTAGTGGAGGTGATGGAATTCCAGTTGAGTTGTTTCAAATTCTGAAAGATGATGCTGTGAAAGTGCTGCACTCAATATGCCAGCAAATTTGGAAAACTCAGCAGTGGCCACAGGACTGGAAAATGTCAGTTTTCATTCCAATTCCAAAGAAAAGCAATGCCAAAGAATGTACAAAGTACTGCACAATTGCACTCATCTCACAGGCTAGTAAAGTAATGCTCAAAATTCTCCATGCCAGGCTTCAGCAATACATGAACTCCCTGATGTTCAAGCTGGATTTAGGAAAGGCAGAGGAACCAGAGATCAAATTGCCAACATCTGCTGGATCATGGAAAAAGCAAGAGAGTTCCAGAAAAACATCTATTTCTGCTTGATTGACTATGCCAAAGCCTTTGACTGTGGATCACAAAAAACTGTGGAAAATTCTGAAAGAGATGGGAATACGAGACCACCTAACCTGCCTCTTGAGAAATCTGTGTGCAGGCCAGGAAGCAACAGTTAGAACTGGACATGGAACAACAGACTGGTTCCAAATAGGAAAAGGAATATGTCAAGGCTGTATATTGTTACCCTGCTTATTTAACTTCTATGCAGAGTACATCATGAGAAACGCTGGACTAGAAGAAGCACAAGCTGGACTCAAGGTTGCCAGGAGAAATATCAATAACCTCAGATATGCAGATGAAAGCAACCTTATGGCAGAAAGTGAAGAGGAGCTAAAAAGCCTCTTGATGAAAGTGAAAGAGGAGAGCGAAAAAGTTGGCTTAAAGCTCAACATTCAGAAAACGAAGATCATGGCATCTGGTCCCATCACTTCATGGGAAATAGATGGGGAAACAATGGAAACAGTGTCAGACTTTATTTTTTTGAGCTCCAAAATCCTTGCAGATGGTGACTGCAGCCATGAAATTAAAAGACGCTTACTCCTTGGAAGA
The DNA here is from genome assembly GCF_032405125.1 of Capricornis sumatraensis. Taxonomy (NCBI): domain Eukaryota; kingdom Metazoa; phylum Chordata; class Mammalia; order Artiodactyla; family Bovidae; genus Capricornis; species Capricornis sumatraensis. The sequence goes on from NC_091072.1 coordinate 98,439,198, forward strand.
AAAGTTATGACCAACCTAGATAGTATATTCAAAAGCAGAGACATTACTTTGCCAACAAAGGTCCGTCTAGTCAAGGCTATGGTTTTTCTTGTGGTCATGTATGGATGTGAGAGTTGGACTGTGAAGAAGGCTGATCGCTGAAGAATTGATGCTTTTGAACTGTAGAGTTGGAGAAGACTCTTGAGAGTCCCTTGGACTGCAAGGAGATCCAACCAGTCCATTCTGAAGGAGATCAGCCCTGGGATTTCTTTGGAAAGAATGATGCTAAAGCTGAAGCTCCAGTACTTTGGCCACCTCATGCGAAGAGTTGACTCATTGGAAAAGACTCTGATGCTGGGAGGGATTGGGGGCAGGAGGAGAAGGGGACGACCGAGGATGAGATGGCTGGATGGCATCACTGACTCGATGGACGTGAGTTTGAGTGAACTCCAGGAGATGGTGATGGACAGGGAGGCCTGGCATGCTGCAATTCATGGGATCGCAAAGAGTCGGACACAACTGAGTGACTGAACTGAACTGAATCCAGACCTCCCAGTCCTGCTCTCCTCCAACCCCCCTAAGAGAGGCCTTTTTGATTTGAAATGATTTTCTAGCTAAAATTGTAATTTTAAAGTTTTAGATTGTAATTTTACTTTACTACCAAATCTTATAGTCTTTTTTTTTTTTTTTTTGCTTTTTATGCCTATTAGAGAAGTGAATTGTCAGTCATTGTGCCAGGCTGTATCCTGGATGGTCTGTCTCTATAAAATGTTATACAGGTTTCACAACCCTTCCTTTGTTGTGGTCCCCTCTCATCCTAAATGAAGAAATGGGCTTTTGAAGAGTAGTAGACTTCCTCACATTTATATTGTAGAGCTAAAAGTTGAAAATAGGGTTGCTTAACTTCTAATTCCTTGTGGCTTCTACTAAAACAGTCTTTTATTAATCCCATCTGTGACTTATTTGTCTCCAAATATTAAATCTGAATGCAATCCTCCATTGCATTATTGTTTCTTTGTAAAAATACTAAAACTTTATGACCATACACTTTACAGTATGTACATACACGTCACAAAATAGCTCCAGAGATAGCATTAGTGTAAAAGTAGCAAGTTTATACTTAGCACATCGAGGGTGCTGTCAGTAGCAATGTAAACAGAAAGCTGATGCTCTTTGGAGTAATTAAAAAAAAACACATTTCCATAACTAATTGCCATTCAACATTAAGAACTCTGTAGAAATATGATAAAATTATAAAACATGAATTTGTATTGTTCTCTCTCCCCTTTATGTATCTTGAAACTGCCTTTAAGCACTCAGAAGCACCCCTGTGGCATTGAGAGAAAAGAATATTACTAGACAGAGAGAGAAAGACACCATTGATATTCAGTGTTTCAAAATATCAACTATGCAGTTTAGAATTAAAAGGGAGGGAACTCCTTGGCCATCCAAGAGTTAGGACTCAGCACTGTCACTGCCTTGGCCCAGGTTCAGCACCTGGTCAGAGAACTAAGATCCTGCCACGACACGTGCCCTGGCCAAAAGGAATAAAAAGAGAAAATCTGGTAGATAAGGGAACATAGGGACTTTGTGGAGGGTCCCTGTTGACAATCTCTGCCCTGCAGTAAGGAAATGACAGCAGAAATTGGTATTCTTCCTCCTTTCATCTAGAGTGCAAGGGAGAATTACATAAAGGAGGGAGCTAGAGAAAGGAATCCTTTAAATCTGTGTATGAAGCTTAGGCTCATCCCCAAGTGGTTCACTCATGAAACCAAGCATAATCAAAAGAGCAAAACTTTGAGAGATGAGCTGTGGTATGGAATACCACCCAGGATCCAAACTGATTTCTCTGTAATACACAGGTGAGGCTGACCAAAGGAGCACAGAAAAAGCTTTGTAATCTAAACTGCCATTTGAACTACAAGCCATGAAAGAGGGATTCTGAAACTAAACACTCCAGCTCATATGAAAGATTTAAACAGCAACCAGAGGCACAGAGAATAATATTCAAAACATCCATGATACACTTTAAAATTATTCAGCATAGCAAGAACTAGGAAAATCTCAAGTCAAATAAGAAGAGATAGGAGATGACAATGCTAAGGAAACACAGATATTAGAATTATCTCTCAAGAACTTTAAAGTAGGGGGCCTCCCTGGCGGCTCCAAGGTAAAGAATCCACCTGCAATGCAGAAGACCCGGGCTCAATCCTGGATTGGGAAGATCCCCTATAGGTGGACACGGCAACCCACTCTGGTATACTTGCCTCGAGAAGCCCATGGACAGAGAAGCCTGGCGGGCTACAGTCCATAGGGATGCAAAGAGGTGGACAGGACTGAAGCGACTGAGCACAGAGGCACAAATTTAAAGCAGATACTATAAAAATGCTCTAGTAAGAAATCATGAATTCTTCTGAAACAATTAGAAAGCTGTCTTAGTAAAGAAGCAGAAGATATAAAGAGCCAAATGAAAACTTCAGAAGTGAAAAACACAATAAGTGAAATGTTAAAAACTTATTAGACGGGCTTCAATAAATACTTGAATAAGAACAAAAACAACCTAACTTTTTCAAGTTAAAAGCAGACTTACTGAGGTGCTTATCCAAACTGGATATACAGAGGAAATAAATACACAAGAAGATATCCAATATCATTAACCATTAATTAGATGCAACTTAAACCCACAACTGAATATGGCTTTACAGCCATTAGAATTGCTAAGACACAGAACGCTATTACAAGTGCTGGTGAGGATGAAGAGCAGGAATTGCTTGTAGAATGTAGAACAGTACAAATCCCCTGGAAAACATTTTGGCAGTCTCTTATAAAGTTAAACATACATTTATCATATGACTCAGCCATCCAACTCCTGAGTATTTAACATGGAGAAAGAAGAGTTTATATTTGTGGAAATTCCTGTACATGAATACATGGATATTTATAACAGCTTTAGGGTTCCAAATAGCTCAGTTGGTTTATTTGTAACAGTAAAAAACTGGAAAAAAAACCAATATCCTTTCATGAATGAAGGAATAAATAAGCCATATTTCACTCTCTGAATAGAATACTACTCAACATTAAAAAAAAATACTATTGATGCCTACTTCAACTTGCATGAAGTCCAAGGGAATTATGCTAAATGAAAAAAAAAAAAGCCAATCTGAATACATATGGGAATAATTCCATTTATACCACATTCTTAAAATAACTAAATGATACTGATGGGGAACATTGCCATCACTTTTGGATATTAGGTTTGCATGAAGGCTGTGAATACAAAGGGATAGCATGACGCAGTTTCTTTAGGATGACAGAATATTTTTGATTCTGATAATGGTACTGATTACTTAAATATGTATGTATGATATAATTTCATAGAATTATATATACACAAAAGGCTGCCTATAAGAACTAATTAAACCTAAATATGGTCTGAAGTTAATAATATTTTATGTTAATATTATTTTCCTGGTTTTGACAATTGTACTATGGTTATACAAGATGTCATCACTGAGAGAATCCAGGTGAAGGTTAATGGGAACTTTGGAATTCTTCCAGCATCTCTCTGAGCTTAAAATTATCTCAAAATATAATTTTGGAAAACATCTAATTCTAACAGAAATATATAGTGAGCTTGACAATCTACAGATTTAATGCAATCTCTATCAAGTCACCAGTGGCATATTTCACAGAATAAAACAAAACATTTTACAATCTGTATGGAAACCCAAAAGACCCCAAGTAGTCAAAGAAAAACAGCTGGAGGAATCAGACTACTATATTACAAAGCTGCAGTTATCAAGACAGTATGCTACTGGCACAAAAACAGAAACATAGATTAATGGGACAGGATAGAAAGTTCAGAGATAAACCCATGCACCATGGTCACCTAATCTATGACAAAAGACACATGAATATGCAATAAAGAAAAGACATTCTCTTTGATAAGCGGTTCTGGGAGAATTGAACATCTACATGTAAAAGAGTGAAATTAGAACGCTCTAACACCATACACAAAAAGAAACTCAAAGTGGATTAAAGATCTAAATATAGGCAGGATAGTATAAAACTCTTAGAGAAAAACACAGGCAGCACACACTTTGATGTAAATCACAGAAAGGTCTGTTTTAATCCACCCCTAGAACAATAAAATTTACAACAAAATGAGATCTAATTAAACTTAAAAACTTTTGCACAGCAAAGGATACCATAAATGAAACAAGAAGACAACCTTCAGAATGGGAGAGATTATTTGCAAGTGATGCAACTGACAAGGGATTTATCTCCAAAATGTACAACAGGTTATGCATCTCAATCTCAAAAAAACAAGCAACACGATGAAAAAATGGATGGGAGACCTAAATAGACATTTCTCCAAAGACACACAGATGGCCAACAAGCACATGAAAAGATGTTCAACATCACTAATGATTAAAGAAATGCAAATCAAAACTACAATGAGCTATCACCTCACACCAGTCAGAATGGCCACCAACAAAAAATATATAAACAATACATGCTGGAGAAGGTGTGGAGAAAAGGAAAACCTCCTACACTATTGGAGGGAATGTGAACTGCTATAGCCACTATGGAGAACAGTATGGAGGTTTCTTAAAAAAACTAGACTTACCACATATGATCAAGCAATCCCACTCCTGGGCATATATTCAGAGAAAACCATAATTCAAAAAGATTCATGCACCCCAATGTTCCAGCATTATTTTAAATAGCTAGGACATGGAAGCAACCTAAATGTCCATCAACAGAGGAATTGATAAAGAAGATGTGGTACGTGTATACAATGGGATATTACTCAACCATTAAAAAAGAATGAAATAATGTCATTTGCAACAACATGGATGGACCTAGAGATTGTCATACTGCGTGAAGTAAGTCAGACAAAGACAAATATAATATGATACCACTTATATGTGAAATCTTAAAAAAAAAGTTACAAATGAACTTACCTAAAAAGAGAAATAGAGTTACAGATGTAGAAAATAAACTTAGGGTTACTGGGGTTATTGGGCAGGGAAAGGGATAAAGTGGAGTTTCTATATACACGCTGCTGCTAAGTCACTTCACTCGTGTCCAACTCTGTGTCACCCCATAGACAGCAGCCCACCAGGCTCCCCCATCCCTGGGGTTCTCCAGGCAAGAACACTGGTGTGGGTTGCCATTTCCTTCTCCAATGCATGGAAGTGAAAAGTGAAAGTGAAGTCACTCAGCCGTGTCTGAGCCTTAGCATGGACTGCAGCCTACCAGGCTCCTCCGTCCATGGGATTTTCCAGGCAAGAGTACTGGAGTGGGATGCCATTGCATTCTCTGATATACACACTGCTACTGCTACTAAGTCGCTTCAGTCATGTCCGACTCTGCATGACCCCATAGACGGCAGCCCACCAGGCTCCTCCATCCCTGGGATTCTCTAGGCAAGAATATTGGAGTGGGTTGCCATTTCCTTCTCCAATGCATGAAAGTGAAAAGTCAAAGTGAAGTCGCTCAGTCGTGTCCAACTCTTAGTGACCCCATGGACTGCAGCCTACCAGGCTCCTCCATCCATGGGATTTTCCAGGCAAGAGTACTGGATGGGGTGCCATTGCCTTCTCCAGATATACACACTAGTATACACAAAATAGATGACTAATAAAGACCTACCATATAGTACAAGGAACTCTACTCAATACTCTGTGAAGGCCTATACGGGAGAATAATCTAAAAAAGAGTGGATGTATGTATATGTATAACTGAATCACTTTTCTGTATACCTGAAGCTAACACAACAAACACTATATATATTATATATAAAATGTGAGCTTATGCCAGAGAATTATTTAATTTATTAATGACAGTACTAGCAAGATGACAAATCTGGTTCTAGAGGCTATGAAAGATACTTAAACAATCAACAAAAAACTGGATGCTGTGTGTATATATATACACACAGACACATACATTTATATGGGGCTTCCCAGTTGGTGCTAGTGGTAAAGAATTTGCCTGCCGATCCAGGAGTTGCAAGGGATGTAGGTTTGATCCCTGGGTCAGGAAAATTCCCTGGAGTAGGAAGTGGCAACAAGTAACCTTACCTAGAAAATGCCATGGACAGGCTATAGTCCATGTCTAGCAGGCTACAATCCATGGGGCCACAAAGAGCAGGATATGACTGAGTGACTGAGCATATATGTATATATATTTGCATCTTTACTGCACAAAAGTTAACTGCAATTTCTTTTTCCAAGATGACATCTAACTTTTACAGGCTCTGAGTCCTAATCTTTTCCATGGGGATGGTCTTGATCCCTGTCTCCTGTACAGTGTCATGAACCTCATTCCATAGTTCATCAGGCACTCTATCTATCAGATCTAGTCCCTTAAATCTATTTCTCACTTCCACTGTATAATCATAAGGGATTTGATTTAGGTCATACCTGAATGGTCTAGCGGTTTTCCCTACTTTCTTCAATTTGAGTCTGAATTTGGTAATAAAGAGTTCATGATCTGAGCCACAGTCAGCTCCTGGTCTTGTTTTTGTTGTCTGTATAGAGCTTCTCCATCTTTGGCTGCAAAGAATATAATCAATCTGATTTCGGTGTTGGCCATCTGGTGATGTCCATGTGTAGAGTCTTCTCTTGTGTTGTTGGAAGAGGCTGTTTGCTAAGACCAGTGCATTTTCTTGGCAAAACTCTATTAGTCTTTGCTCTGCTTCAATTCTGCATTTCAAGGCCAGATTTGCCTGTTTCTCCAGGTGTTTCCTGACTTCCTACTTTTGCATTCCAGTCCCCTATAATGAAAAGGACATCTTTTTTTGGTGTTAGTTCTAAAAGGTCTTGTAGGTCTTAATAAAACCGTTCAACTTCAGTTTCTTCAGCGTTACTGGTTGGGGCATAGACTTGGATAACTGTGATATTGAACGATTTGCCTTGGAAATGAACAGAGATCATTCTGTCATTTTTGAGATTGCATCCAAGTACTGCATTTTGGACTCTTTTGTTGACCCTGATGGCTACTCCATTTCTTCTGAGGGATTCCTGCTTGCAGTAGTAGATATAATGGTTATCTGCATTAACTTCATCATTCGAGTCCATTTTAGTTTGCTGAATCCTAGAATGTCGACGTTCACCCTTGCCATCTCTTGTTTGACCACTTCCAATTTGCCTTGATTCATGCACCTGACATTCCCAGTTCCTATGCAGTATTGCTCTTTACAGCATCAGATCTTACTTCTATCACCAGTCACATCCACAACTGGGTATTGTTTTTGCTTTGGCTCCATCCCTTCATTCTTTCTGGAGTTATTTCTCCACTGATCTCCTGTAGCATATTGGGCATCTAATGACCTGGGGAGTTCCTCTTTTGGTATCCTATCATTTTGCCTTTTCATACTGTTCATGGGGTTCTCAAGGCAAGAATACTGAAGTGGCTTGGCTGTCTGGGGAGGTCTCACAAATAGCTGTGAAAAGAAGAGAGGCAAAAAGCAAAGGAGAAAAGGAAAGATATAAGCATCTGAATGCAGAGTTCCAAAGAATAGCAAGAAGAGATAAGAAAGCATTCTTCAGTATTCAGTGTAAAGAAATAGAGGAAAAGAACAGAATGGGAAAGACTAGAGATCTCTTCAAAAAAATTAGAGATACCAAGGGAACATTTCATGCAAAGATGAGCTCGATAAAGTACAGAAATGGTATGGACCTAACAGAGGCAGAAGATATTAAGAAGAGGTGGCAAGAATACACGGAAGAACTGTACAAAAAAGATCTTCACGACCCAGATAATCATGATGATGTGATCAATAATCTAGAGCCAGACATCTTGGAATGTGAAGTCAAGCGGGCCTTAGAAAACATCAGTACAAACAAAGCCAGTGGAAGTGATGGAATTCCAGTTAAGCTGTTTCAAATTCTGAAAGATGATGCTGTGAAAGTGCTGCACTCAATATGCCAGCAAATTTGGAAAACTCAGCAGTGGCCACAGGACTGGAAAAGGTCAGTTTTCATTCCAATCCCAAAGAAAGGCAATGCAAAAGAATGCTCAAACTACTGCACAACTGCACTCATCTCACATGCTAGTGAAGTAATGCTCAAAATTCTCCAAGCCAGGCTTCAGCAATACGTGAACCATGAACTTCCTGATGTTCAAGCTGGTTTTAGAAAAGGCAGAGGAACCAGAGATCAAATTGCCAACATCTGCTGGATCATGGAAAAAGCAAGAGAGTTCCAGAAAAATATCTATTTCTGCTTTATTGACTATGCCAAAGCCTTTGACTGTGTGGATCACAAAACACTGTGGAAAATTCTGAAAGAGATGGAAATACCAGACCACCTAACCTGCCTCTTGAGAAATCTGTGTGCAGGTCAGGAAGCAACAGTTAGAACTGGACATGGAACAACAGACTGGTTCCAAATAGGAAAAGGAATATGTCAAGGCTGTATATTGTCACCCTGATCATTTAAATTCTATGCCGAGTACATCCTGAGAAACGCTGGACGGGAAGAAGCACAAGCTGGAATCAAGATTGCTGGGAGAAATATCAATAACCTCAGATATGCAGATGACACCACCCTTATGGCAGAAAGTGAAGAGGAGCTAAAAAGCCTCTTGATGAAAGTGAAAGAGGATAGCGAAAAAGTTGGCTTAAAGCTCAACATTCGGAAAACGAAGATCATGGCATCTGGTCCCATCACTTAATGGGAAATAGATGGGGAAACAGTGGAAACAGTGTCAGACTTTATTTTTTTGAGCTCCAAAATCCCTGCAGATGGTGACTGAAGCCATGAAATTTAATGATGCTTACTCCTTGGAAGAAAAGTTATGAGCAACCTAGATGGTATATTCAAAAGCAGAGACATTACTTCACCAACTAAGGTCCGTCTAGTCAAGCAGAGACATTACTTCGCCAACTAAGGTCCGTCTAGTCAAGTCCGTCCGTTTTTCCTGTGGTCATGTATGGATGTGAGAGTTGAAGAATTGAAGCTTTTGAACTGTGGTGTTGGAGAAGACTCTTGAGAGTCCCTTGGACTGCAAGGAGATCCAACCAGTCCATTCTGAAGGAGATCAACCCTGGGATTTCTTTGGAAGGAATGATGCTAAAGCTGAAGCTCCAGTACTTTGGACACCTCATGCGAAGAGTTGACTCATTGGAAAAGACTCTGATGCTGGGAGAGATTGGGGGCAGGAGAAGAAAGGGACGACCCAGGATGAGATGGCTGGATGGCATCACTGACTCGATGGATGTGAGTCTGAGTGAATTCCGGGAGATGGTGATGGACAGGGAGGCCTGGCGTGCTGCGATTCATGGGGTAGCAAACAGTCAGACACGACTGAGCAACTGAACTGAACTGAACTGAACTGAATCCCAATCAATATATAATAGTAAGCCAAAGAAAGTTACAAGTCCCTAAATAGTCAGATGGCTGCTAGGCAGATTTGTCAGACAATGCTCAATTTGACACTACAAGGACATACACATTTTTCCGGCCTTATTTCCATGTTTTGAGATATTTTTCCCTAAGCACTTCAATCTTTTTACATTCTGGGGGAGATATGTCTGTCGGCCTCCATCCTTGTTTGTAATTGGCCTTGTACAATAGTTGCTTGCTCTTTACTCATGGCTTATTCAGAGAAGGTTGATCACTGTTTCCCCAAGAAAGAGTGCCCATGAAACAGATCTTACAGGCACAGCCATGGCACATGAGACCAGGACGCTTGTAACATCCACTCCCCCTGTCCCCTGCCAAGTAGAGGTGTGTCTTTTGATTCCAAAAGGAACAATGCTAGCGTGAAAGGAAAAGGCCCAACACTAGAACTGAAGAGAACTTAGACCATGGGGAAAGCCCCGTGTCAACCTATGCTATACAAAGAATCCCAAGGGCCACATGTGAATTCAATTTACTTGTGCTTAGTAAATCATAAAATAGCTCTTCAGATCTCAGGTTTTGTGATAGAAAAAATAATTACTCTATCCAAGTGTCAACCGTATAAGTAGAAAAAAAGTATTAAAGTGCACAGTGAACATCAGATTCTGGAGAGAAAATGAAAATGACCCCACACATTTTTGATAGTGAATTTGCTTTATTAGCTATAACATCTACAATAAATAACATCCGAGAGGTGAGAGAAGATTGTCTCCTTATTTCTTATTGATCTGGGTGAAGGTCTGATGTAAAATCTACTTGGCTGCAAGAGAACTCTGAAAAACAGCAGAATTAAGCAATAAAAGAAGCCAGCAATGGGTAGTTCAGAGGTGGTGCATTTCTAATTAAACTGGAGAATGAACAATTCATTTTTCCCTGTTAATTGTACAGTGCTTGATTTCTCTAGAGAAATTTAAGTCTGGTAAACAGTTTTCCCGAATGCTTTGCATGCAGCTTCTAATGTATTGACATTGAAGGAAGGATCCAATTATTATGTGATTAATTGTGGACTGCTTTTGGTCTTAGACCGATTACATTGATGGTTTTATAGAGCAGAATCAGTATTTGGACCAAATGTCTTCACCTAAACTGGCAACTTCTACCTAGGGATCAGAACTACATTGAGAAAATATTGCAAGCAGAAGCACATGTTAATAAATATTCAGCTAATTCCTATTGTCACTCAGAGACAGGCCGTTACTAAGCAGTGGTAATTACAATTGCAGCATGTGTACTGCTGCTGCCATGTTTAAAATTAATGAATATTTTATTGTCAAAACACAAATAAAGAAATATCCTGCATTTGTTGTGCAGACAAATGTTCAGTGTTTCAGCAATAGAGACAAATAAAATTTACTACCATGCAAATTTAATTACAATATGATACATGAGAAAATGAGTGACATTTCATAAATTAGAAAGAGAATTACAAATTCAAAAATGCTAATTTCTAATAAAGCCAATTAACACACTAGAATTAAGTGCAATCGTTTGCTTCATCAAATGATTTTTCCATTATTCTTTAGTGAAGCATTAAAATTCAAGGTGTGAAGGAAAGAAAACATTCAGGAAATACTAATCATGACAAGAGGATGATGTCAGGCTTCCCTTCAGGGGGTACTTTTAAATAGGTGATTGATAACTAGAAAAAAATTCCCTTCATCTGCTACTTCTGAGATGGCTGTCTGTGTTTTGTCAATGCTTTCTTCTATTTTATTTGTAATATCTTAGCAGGTTGGGAATCTTCTAAATCCATCCTTCTATTACTTGTGTCATATGGTTCATTTAATCATGGTAGAGATGGAGGCCAATTAAAGAAAATAAATGGCCTAATACTGAGGCCACAGAATAAGGAATGGTTCTATTGATATTTAACAGATGACTTTTTTGATGAATCTTTAAAAAGAAAATGTTTAAGTCTATTCACTGAATAGGGTAGAAAACAGTTTTTCTTTCCTAAATTTGTAGTCTTTTGCTATGCTATATACAGTACAAATATTTTGTTTTTTCTTGCTTTCGAAAGAGAAATATAAACATAAAATTAAGAGATATACTAAATGTGTACAATAAATAATGATTTATTTCCACCTGAAAAGAGCACCTCATAAAGAGGATTTACTATTTTACAAAAGGAGGGAAAATGAGATATCCTATTGTCTTAAAACAAGCTAAAGCTTCTATTATATTTTATTGACATTGTTTTTGAGAAATTATATAAATCACATTTTTCACCCTTCCCACCCTGCCCAACACTGAAAACAATTATTGGATTGGCCAAATTTTTATTCGTACAATATTCTAGAAAAACCAAAACAAACTTTTTGGCCAACCCAGTTCTATCCAATACTTGATATTTATCTTTACTATGCTTGTTTTCTGTTTTAAAGTATATATACATATATTTTTATATATGTACACACATGTAAAATTATTGTTTTCATATGAATAATCACAAGCTACTCTCTACAATTTGTCTTTTTTGACCCATCCTTGTTCCTGAGATTTATCCACGCATTGAAACATGTAACTATTATGTGTATAACTCAACTTACTTATTTCACTACTGATGAATGCTTAGTCATTCACATTTATTTTTCATTAGAAAGAATGTTGCTATAATAATTCTTCTATAAGTATTCCTTTGTACAGATATAATAAAGTTATGACCAACCTAGAGAGCATATTAAAAAGCAGAGACATTACTTTGCCAGCAAAGGTCCATCTAGTCTAGGCTATGGTTTTCCACTGGTCATGTATGGATGTGAGAGTTGGACTGTGAAGAAAGCTGAGCACCGAAGAATTGATGCTTTTGAACTGTGGTGTTGGAGAAGACTCGAGAGTCCCTTGGACTGCAAGGAAATCCAACCAGTCCATTCTAAAGGAGATCAGTCCTGGGTGTTTATTGGAAGGAATGATGCTAAAGCTGAAACTCCAATACTTTGGCCACCTCATGCGAAGAATTGACTCACTGGAAAATACCCTGATGCTGGGAGGGATTGGGGGCAGGAGGAGAAGGGGACAACAGAGGATGAGATGGCTGGATGGCATCACCAACTCGATGGACATGGGTTTGGGTAAACTCCTGGGGTTGGTGATGGACAGGGAGGCCTAGCATGCTGCAATTCATGGAGTCGCAAAGAGTCAGACACGACTGAGCGACTGAACTGAACTGAACTGAATTTCTTTAAGGCAATAGTCTTGAAACAGTATTATGTTTCTCCTTGATGGCATACAAAATCTTTCCAATGGTACACAAATACCGGTAATTTTAAGGTAAAATTTCCATATCATAAGCTGAACTGAACTGAAGCTTCTATGTAAATTCATTCATAATTGTCCTGATAGTATACAAAATAATTGACATCTTGATAACAGCAACTCTTCTGATACATAATAATTCTGATATATCTCTCTAATTTCTTAGCTCTTCTATAATATGTTTCAACAGAAGTTGGCAAAATCCTTTATAAATGTCTTCCATATTTTTTGATAGATTTACTTTTAGCCATATTAACCCTCTTTTCTTATTTTTTAACTTTTGTGTTAATACATAGAAATATGACATTTCTGTATATTGCTAGATTCATAAATGCTAATAATTTTTCTACACATTTTCTGGGGTTTCCTATCTAGGACAGACAAATTGTTTTCAGATAATCATAACTCTGTCTCTTATTTTTGAATATTCAAACGTTTTCTTTTTTATTGTCTTACTTCTTCATTAGAATCTCTATTAAAATTTTCACATGGTGAAATATAGGGTTCTTTCCTACTTCCTTTGACTGTTTTGCCTTTAAGACAGTAGGTTAAATCTGTAATATTCATTTAATTTCTCTGATAATTAGGTCTACTCAGTTTTTCTTTTTCTTAAATTTTCTCTAGTAAGTTCTATTTTTCTAAAAAAAATTTTTGGTTATTTTAAGCTTTCAAGTTAATTGACATATAGTTACTTGTGATACAACAACCTGTTAAAATGAGGCTCTTCTGTCTCAGCCTTAGCTGAAACTACAAGACCAACAGCATGATAGTTATCAAGAACATCTTTTTTTTAAGATTTTTTTTTTGATGTGGATCATTTAAAAACTCATTATTGAACTTATTACAATATTGCTTCTGTTTTATTTTTGGTTGTTTGGCTGCAAGCCATGTGGATCTTAGCTCCCTGACCAAAGATTGAACCCACATCTTCTGCATTGGAAGGCAAAATCTTAACCATCAGACTTGTCAGGAAGTCCCTCAAGTGTGTTTTCTTAAAGCAAGTTACCACTTACAAGATTGCAGGCATTTTTTCTTCACTCACTATTATGGTAGAAAGAATAAGGGTTAATAACGCTTGGAAGGAACATGTCAATGTGCTCTTCGTATCCTTCTCCTTCTCTGTGGAACAGAGGCAGTTTCCTTTCCTCTTGCCTTAGTAAGTTGAAAAAAGAGGACTTATAGAGAATTAGCAGAGAAATTCATGCTGACCCCCTGGAGTTGAGACAGTATAGAAATTGGTGATCAATTTTCACAGAGACAAAGGAACTCACAAGAGGTGGTTTGAAGTTAAAAAGCAATGAAACAAAAGGCTTTACTCAAACCAAACCCTCTTCCTCCAAGAGAACAGAAAAGATGTGAGTGTGTATGGAAGGGAATCAGCCAGAGTCATCTTAAAAGGAAGGCAATCCAAGAGGGTTATCTAGGAGAACAACGTGACCAGCTAGAAACACAAGGGTGAGGAAAGGTTATAACTGGCCAGACAGCAGGGGTGTCCTTTCTTGGAGATCCCCAGTGTGGGATGTCTGGGGAACACACACAAGTGCTCATGAAATCAACACCAAATATGAATGCATCTGGCATACATAGAGGTGAACTGTGTTAGCCACCGAAACACTTTTTTCTCTTAGTCCCCTTTACCCTTAGCATCTTCCCCAAAGGAGTAAAACCACAGAAACTAGACAAGGGAAGATAGAAAAACAATCATCCTCCTTACTTCCACCATTTACTGAACCCTGATCAGAAAAGGAAGGAAATCTTTCATGCTCAGAGCATTGATATTAACCTGGTTTGGACTTTTTAACTAAAAATAAAGACCTTTTTATTTTCTAAGAGATCATAAAAATTATGATCTAAAAGATCAGAAAAATTATTTTGCCAGAGATTTTTTTCAATGGCTAGATAGAATATTTGTCACTATATTTTTGCATGGGAAGTTTAAGAAAAAGTGAAGTTCATTTCCACATATATCCAAAAGAGATCTAGTCCATTAAATAAATTAGTATAACCTTTGGTATTGTTTTCAAAATCTCTGCTGCATCTTAGTCATGTCCCACTTTGTTATTCATTTTATAATTTTTTTCTATTCTCTTTTGATCAATATATGATTTGCTTTATTAGTGTCAAAGAACCTATTTTTGACCTTATTAACCCTATTTATTGTATCTTTTTCCTATTCCATTATTTTATATGCTTATTATTGCTATTTGTTGAGTTTCTTTGGATTTGTTCTGTCACTGTTTTACTTCTTAAACTGAACTTTAAGTTCACTGACCTTCAGCATTTTTTCCTTTCTACAATAAGCATGTGATATTATACATTTCTATCTAACATGTATTCACCATAACTCCAATAACTGTTCTCTAATTGCATTAAAATTTTTCTTTGCTTCTCTGGTTATTTAGCAGTTTGGGTTTAAAAACAATTCTAAATGCATGTTCCCCTCTTTTGTTATCATTTTTGTCCTTGATTTCTAAGCTAATTATGTTATGATTAGAGAATATTACTACCAAATCTTTAAAAAATTTTAAATTAATTTTTATTGGAGAATAGTTACTTTACAATGTTATATTAGTTCCTTGCTGTATAGCAAAGTGAATCAGGTGTGTGTGTGTGTGTGTGTGTGTGTGTGTGTGTGTGTGTGTGTATCCACTCTTTTTTAGATTTTCTTCCCATTTAGGTCACCACCGAACATTGAGCAGAGTTCTCTGTGCTAAACAATAGGTTCTCATTAGTTATCTGTATATTTCACACATAGTAGTGTATATATGTCAGTCCCAATCTCTCAATTCATCTCACTTCCCCTTCCCTCCTTGGTAACCACCTATTTGTTCTCTACATCTATTACTCTGTTACTCTATTTCCGCTTTGCAAATAAATCCATCTCTACCATTTTCCTAGATTAGACATAAGTGACATTATACCTAGGTATAATATTTGTTTTTCTCTTTCTAACTTATTTTCTCTGTATGACAATCTTGAGGTCCATCCATGTCTTCTATAAATGGCACTATTTGTTTCTTTTTATGATTCAGTAATATTCCATTTATATATGTACCACTTCTTTTTCCATTCTTCTATTGATGGACATTTACATTGTTTCCACCTCCTAGCTATTATAAACAGTGCTGCAGTCAACACTGGGGTGCATGTATTTTTTCAAATTATGTTTTTTTTTTAGATATATGCCCAGAAGTAGGATTGCTGGCTCATATAGTAGCTCTATTTTTTTTTTTCTTTTTGAAGGACCCTTCTTATTATTTTCCATAGTGGCTGTACCAATTTGCATTCCCACCACCAATGTAGGAGGGCTCCCTTTCCTCAAAAACCTCTCCAGCACTTACTGTTAGTAGATTTTTTGATGATGGCCATTCTGACTAGTGTGAGATGATGCCTCATAGTTTTGATTTGTATTTCTTTAATAATTAGTGATGTTGAACATCTTTTCATCTGTTTGTTGGCCATCTGTTTGTCTTCTTTGGAGAAATGTCAATTTGGGCATCAGCCCATTTTTTAAATTTGGTTATTTATTTATTTATTTTTCCCAGTATTGAGCTGCATGAATTATTTGTATATTTTGGAGATTAATTTCTTTATAATTTGTTGAGATAGTTTACATTTACAATAACTTGCAGAAATATTCCCTATATTCTCAAGAAGAGTATGTTTTCTAATTGTTGGGCAAAGGATCCTATTTTAGTTTAACAACGCATTCTCATTAACTGTATTGTTCAAACCTTTTTTTCCTGCCCACTCTATCAAACATTCAAGAACTGTAAAAGGATACATCTGTCATTATACTTGCATATTTTCTTCATATTTATTTCGTATTCTATTTGCATACCCAGTAACTAACCAACTCAAAATTTATCATAGCATCCTGGGAATAGAAATTTTAACTGATAAGATTCAAGTCTCAAGAACTCAAGTATAATGAGTGTACTCCATGCTCTCTGAATAAGTTTGACCCCAACAGGGAAGGTACACAGTGAGAAAAGGTAAGAACTCTCCTTTCTAGACATCCAGAAGGTCATGAGGGAGCCTCAAGAAATCAGACTAAGAATATTTGCCACCAGGCCTGGATCCCTCTAAACGCGAGTGTTCAGAGAGAATTCAGAACACTCCAAAGACTGTCCTGATCCCCAGCCTTTCATTAAGGTATCTTAGACACCTTTCACTATCACTAGGATCTTAAAATACAGATAAACAAGGTCTAAAGGCAAAAAAAAAAAAAAAAGTCTTTCAAAGATTACGTATGGATAGATAAAAAATTTTAATATAAATACTTTTGCAACTCATTGAAAACCCAGGTATCATTTCAGTTTAGTCACTTAGTCATGTCTGACTCTTTGTGACCCCATGGACTGCAGCACACCAAGCCTCCTCATCCATCTCCAAATCCTGGAGTTTATTCAAACTCATGTCCATCACGTTGGTGATGCCATCCAACCATCTCATCCTCTGTCATCCCCTTCTCCTCCCACCTTCAATCCTTCTCAGCATCAGGGTTTATTCAAATGAGTCAGTTCTTTGCATCAGGTGGCCAAAGTATTGGAGTTTCAGCTTCAACATCAGTCCTTCCAATGAATATTTAGGACTGATCTCCTTTAGGATAGATGGGTTGGATCTCCTTGCCATCCAAGGGTCTCTTATGTGTCTTCTCCAACACTGCAGTTCAAAAACATCAATTTTTTGGTGCTCAGCTTTCTCTATCATCCAACTCTGACATCCATACATGACTACTGGAAAAACCATAGCTTTGACAATATGGACCTTTGTTGGCAAAGGAATGTCTCTGTTTTTGAATATGCTGTCTAGGTTGGTCATAACCTTTCTTCCAAGGAGTAAGTGTCTTTTAATTTCATGGCTGTAGTCACCATCTGCAGGGATTTTGGAGCCCCCCCCCCAAATAAAGTCTGTTACAGTTTACATTGTTTCCCCATCTATTTGTCATGAAATGATGGGACCAGATGTCGTGATATTAGTTTTCTGAATGTTGAGCTTTAAGCCAACTTTTTCACTCTTCTCTTTCACTTTCATTAGGAGGCTGTAAGTTCTTTGCTTTCTGCCATAAGAGTGATGTCATCTGCATATTTGAGGTTATTGATATTTCTCCCGGCAATCTTGATTCCAGCTTGTGCTTCTTCCAGTCCAGGATTTCTCATGATGCAGTCTGCATATAAGTTAAATAAGCAGGGTGACAATATACAGCCTTGGGAAAGTACTTCTTTCCCGATATGGAACCAGTCTGTTGTTCCATGTCCAGTTTTAACTGTTCTTTCTTGACCTGCATATAGATTTCTCAGGAGGCAGGTCAGGTGGTCTGGTATTCCCATCTCTTTCAGAATTTTCCACAGTGTATTGCGATCCACACAGTCAAAGTCTTTGGCATAGTCAATAAAGCAGAAACAAAGATGAACGGAGTTGGCAACAATTCTATTAATAAGATATAGAAATGGGTGAAAACCATTATTTAACGTTCTAAGTTACTTTCAATTAATAAAATATAAACTAAAGCAATCTTAAATGTTAAGCTAATAACTGGAAAAAAGTTCGTTATACACAGGTCTGGTAAGAATGAAAAAGGAAATTCTCTTATGTTGATGGTTGCACTAGAAATCACCGCAATTATAATTGTACATGTTTGAATTTTATTTAAAGATATAGTTAAGGAACTATACAAATAACTAAGTTGAGTTCCATCAGTCAGTTCAGTCGTTCAGTCGTGTCTGACTCTTTGGGACCCCATGAATTGCAGCACGCCAAGCCTCCCTGTCCATCACCAACTCCTGGAGTTCACTCAGACTCACGTTCATAGAGTCAGTGATGCCATCCATCCATCTCATCCTCTGTTGTCCCCTTCTCCTCCTGCCCCCAATTCTTCCCAGCATCAGAGTCTTTTCCAATGAGTCAACTCTTCACATGAGGTGGCTGAAGTACTGGAGTTTCAGCTTTAGCCTCATTCCTTCCAAAGAAATCCCAAGGCTGATCTCCTTCAGAATGGACTGGTTGGATCTCCTTGCAGTCCAAGGGACTCTCAAGAGTCTTCTCCAACACCACAGTTCAAAAGCATCAATTCTTCAGCGCTCAGCCTTCTTCACAGTCCAACTCTCACATCCATACATGACCAGAGGAAAAACCATAGCCTTGACTAGACGGACCTTAGTCGGCAAAGTAACGTCTCTGCTTTTGAATATACCATCTAGGTTGGTCATAAGTTTTCTTCCAAGGAGTAAGCATCATTAAATTTCATGGCTGCAGTCACCATCTGCAGTGATTTTGGAGCCCCCCCAAAAAAAGTCTGACACTGTTTCCACAGTTTCCCCATATATTTCCCATGAAGTGATGGGACCGGATGCGGATGCCATGATCTTTGTTTTCTGAATGTTGAACTTAAAGCCAACATTTTCGCTATCCTCTTTCACTTTCATCAACAGGCTTTTTAGTTCCTCTTCACTTTCTGCCATAAGGGTGGTGTCATCTGCATATCTGAGGTTATTGACATTTCTGCTGGCAATCTTGATTCCAGCTGTGCTTCCTCCAGCCCAGCATTTCTCATGATGTACTCGGCATAGAAGTTAAATAAGCAGGGTGACAATATACAGCCTTGATGTACTTCTTTTCCTATTTGGAACCAGTCTGTTGTTTCACGTCCAGTTCTAACTGTTGCTTCCTGACCTGCATACAGATTCCTAAAGAGGCAGGTCAGGTGGTCTGGTATTCCCATCTCTTTCAGAATTTTCCACGTTTGTGGTGATCCACAGAGTCAAAGGCTTTGGCATAGTCAATAAAGCAGAAATAGATGTTTTCCTGGAACGCTCTTGCTTTTTCCATGATCCAGCAGATGTTGGCAATTTCCAAAATTGATCAATTAACTATACAGGATTTATTGAAGACATTGAGAAATTTACTGACTAAATTTTGCATTTGAATTATACTAACAAAGTATTTAAGTACCCAGGAAACATTGTTGCCGTATTTATCTTAAGTGTAAACAAAGTTAAAATATTCTAATTATAAAAAATATTCTAATTACCTTTTGATAAATTATATATATTATCAATCAGTCCATGTGGGATTCACTACATTGTGGTAATAACTCTAAAATTTTATTGACCTGGTGTAACTTAAATGTATGGCTTGTTCCTACAAAGCCCACTATGGGCCTTGGCAGTTTTCCAGGCCATATGACCTCTATGCCACATCTCAGTGTTCCAGGTTAGGTCACTTAAACCAGGTCTCTCCTACCAAATGATGCATGGGACACTGAAGAATCTTAAACATTTCACTGTCCCTACTTTAAAATGACATTTCTTTGGCTATAAGAGGGTTGAACAGTACAATCTTCCATGTATGAAGATGAGTAGATATTTCTGGCCCCTGGTAATATCTGCACATTAGAATTCCAAATTGAAAAAACTATATACTCTATCTATCCATCTAAATAAACACATAGACACATATCTTAGAAAATCATACATTCTAATTTTTATTAACACTGGGAATATAGAGTCTTTATAATCAGAATGGCAAATGATTCCTTTGTGAACTATTCATAGACAATAAAGTAATAAAATTCAATTTAATATGCCAGTGTACTCAAGAACTTGTCAACCCAATCCAAAAATTTAGGAAGAGCATGAGAATACTAATGAAATCTAACTGGTGGCTTGCTGGGCTCAGCTTCACTTTGGTAGGTGGCACCAAAGCATTGGTATCTATTTTGATTGGATTGCACTTTCAGAATTAATCTGTAAGGGTCTCTCTCTCCACTTAGTGAATTCAGTTAATATGCCAATAGTTTCAATGATTTTGCCTAACAAAGGATCTACATTTCTCTCTGCCTCCCTGACTACTTACTGAGCTGAAGTAAAAATGTCTTTAAAGTTTATAGTTTTCATAGCACTTGCAATGTATTATCTCATTTAATTCTCATAACAATTTTAGGTTTGGCTTACACTTTATTTAACTTGCAAATGAAACCAAGTTAGTTTTAGAAAGGATGGTTGGTTCCCCAAGGCTAATTTTTGTTTAATGTCACAATTAGACAAATTAGAAAAAGAAATGCAAAAAGGCAAAATGGTTGTCTGAGGAGGCCTTCCAAACATCTATGAAAAGAAGAGAAGGGACAGGCAAAGGAGAAAAGAAAGATATACCCATTGAATTCAGAGTTCCAAAGAATAGCAAGGAGAGATAAGAAAGCCTTCCTCAGGGATCAATGCAAAGAAATAGAGAAAAACAACAGAATGGGAAAGACTAGAGATTTCTTCAAGAAAATTAGATACACTCAGGGAACATTTCATGTGAAAATGAGCACAATAAAGGACAGAAATGGAATGGACCTAATAGAAGCAGAAGATATTAAGACGATGTGGCAAGAATACACAGAAGAACTATACAAAAAAGATATTCATGACCCAGGTAACCACAATGGTGTGATAATTCACCTAGAGCAAGACATCCTGGAATGTGAAGTCAAGTGGGCCTTAGAAAGTGTCACTATGAACAAAGCTAGTGGAGGTGATGGAATTCCAGTTGAGCTATTTCAAATCCTGAAAGATGATGCTGTGAAAGTGCTGCCCTCAATATGCCAGCAAATTTGGAAAACTCAGCAGTGGCCACAGGACTGGAAAAGGTCGGTTTTCATTCTAATCCCAAAGAAAGGCAATGCCAAAGAATGTACGAAGTACTGCACAATTGCACTCATCTCACATGCTAGCAAAGTAATGCTCAAAATTCTCCACACCAGGCTTCAACAGTATGTGAACCATGAACTTCCAGATGTTCAAGCTGTAATTAGAAAAGGCAGAGGTACCAGAGATCAAATTGCCAACATCCGTTGGATCATCAAAAAAAAAAAGGGTTCCAGAAAAACATTTACTTTTGCTTTATTGACTATGCCACAGCCTTTGACTGTGTGGGTCACAACAAACTATGGAAAATTCTTCCTGAGATGGGAATAGCAGACCAACTGACCTGCCTCCTGAGAAATCTGTATGCAGGTCAAGAAGCAACAGTTAGAACTGTCTGGACATGGAACAACAGACTGGTTCCAAATCGGGAAAGGAGTATGTCAAGGCTTTATATTGTCACCCTGCATGTTTAACATATACAGAACACATTAAGATAAATGCTGGACTGGATAAAGCACAAGCTGGAATCAAGATTTTTAGGAGAAATCTCAATAGCCTCAGATATGCTGATGACACCACACATATGGCAGAAAGGAAAGAAGAACTAAGGAGCCTCTTGATGAAAGTGAAAGAGGAGAGTGAAAAAGTTGAATTAAAACTCAACATTCAGAAAACTAACATCATGGCATCTGGTCCTCTCATTTTATGGCAAATAGATGGGGAAACAATGTAAACAGTGACAGACTTTATTTTTTTGTGGCTCCAAAATCCCTGCAGATGGTGACTGCAGCCATGAAATTAAAAGATGCTTGCTCCTTGGAAGAAAAGCTATGAGCAACCTAGACAGCATATGAAAAAGCAGAGACAATAGCAACAAAGATCTGTCTAGTCAGGGCTGTGGTTTTTCCAGTAGTCATGTATGGATGTGAGAATTGAACTATAATGAAAGCTGAGCACCAAAGAATTGATGCTTTTGACCTATGGTTTTGGAGAAGACTCTTGAGAGTCCCTTGGACAGCAAGAATATCCGACCCGTCTATCCTAAAGGAGATCAGTCCCGAATATTCACTGGAAGGACTGATGCTGAAGCCGAAACTCCAATACTTTGGCCACCTGATATGAAGAATCGACTCATTGGAAAAGACCCTGATGCTGGGAAAGGTTGAAAGTGGGAGGAGAAGGGGACAACAGAGGATGAGATGGTTGGATGGCATCACCCACATAATGGACATGAGTTTGAGTAGGCTCCGGGTGTTGGTGATGGACAGGGAAGCCTGGTGTGCTGCAGTCCATGGGGTCACAAAGAGTTGGAAAGAATTGAGTATCTGAACTGAACAAAAGGTCACAATTAATAATGGAAAATGTGAGAATTCAAAATGGTTTCTCCTGCCTCCACCATTATTCATTCTTTCCACCATATGTTTCATGCTGTCCAAAATTATTTTAGTTAGGAAGTTCAGGGCTTCCCTGTTCAAGAATCTACCTGCCAATGCAGGAGATGCAGATTTCATCCCTGGGTGGGGAAAGTCCCCTGGAGAAGAAAATGGCAACCCACTCCAGTATTCTTGCCTGGGACAGAGGAGCCTGGTGGGCTACAGTCTGTGGGGTCACAAAGAGTGGGACATGACTTAGTGACTAAACAACACCAACATAGAACTATAATCTCTTTACAGGATTGGGTTTGTTACAACTAAATCATTTACAAATGAGGTTGGATTACTCCAGACAAAACCTTGTACCTAGGATTCCTGATTCCTTGCTCTGTAATCTTTCCACTACCTGGCTGCCTCAAGGAATGTACTGCCAGCTCTCTGAGAAAATATTCAGTTTTCCTCCAGGGCAGATTCCACCCTTTCCAAATATCCCCATAAAAGAGGATCTATCAGCACAATCCACAGTCCTCAGCACTTAAGACAATATCTACACACCATTTACTTCTTGAAAAAATTCTAATGATAAATAAAAGAAGCTGAAGTTGAATGCTTCTATGAAGACCGACAAGACCTTTTAGAACTAACACCCAAAAAAGATGTCCTTTTCATTATAGCGGTTCAGTTCAGTTCAGTTCAGTCACTCAGTCCTGTCCGACTCTTTGCGACCCCGTGAATCGCAGCACGCCAGGCCTCCCTGTCCATCACCATCTCCCAGAGCTCACTCAGACTCACGTCCATCAACTCTGTGATGCCATCCAGCCATCTCATCCTCGCTCGTCCACTTCTTCTCCTGCCCCCAATCCCTCCCAGCAGAGTCTTTTCCAATGAGTCAACTCTTCACATGAGGTGGCCAAAGTACTGGAGCTTCACATTTAGCATCAAGAAATCCCAGGGTTGATCCTTCAGAATGGACTGGTTGGATCTCCTTGCAGTCCAAGGGACTCTCAAGAGTCTTCTCCAACACCACAGTTCAAAAGCATAAATTCTTTGGCAGTCTGCCTTCTTCACAGTCCAACTCTCACATCCATACATGGCCACAGGAAAAACCATAGCCTTGACTAGATGGAACTTTGTTGGCAAAGTTATGTCTCTGCTTTTGAATATACCATCTAGGTTGCTCATAACTTTTCTTCCAAGGAGTAAGCGTCTTTTAATTTCATGGCTGCAATCACCATATAAGATGATTTTGGAGCCCACCCCAAAAAAGTCTGACACTGTTTCTACTGTTTCCCCATCTATTTCCCATGAAGTAATGGGACTGGATGCCATGATCTTCATTTTCTGAATGTTGAGCTTTAAGCCAACTTTTTCACTCTCCTCTTTCACTTTCATCAAGAGGCTTTTTAGCTCCTCTTCACTTTCTGCTATAAGGGTGGTGTCATCTGCATATCTGAGGTTATTGGTATTTCTCCCAGCAATCTTGATTCCAGCTTGTGTTTCTTCCAGTCCAGCATTTCTCATGATATACTCTGCATGAAGTTAAATAAGCAGGGTGACAATATACAGCCTTGACGTACTTCTTTTCCTATTTGGAACCAGTCTGTTGTTCCATGTCCAGTTCTAACTGTTGCTTCCTGGCCTGCATACAGATTTCTCAAGAGGCAGGTTAGGTGGTCTGGTATTCCCATCTCTTTCAGAATTTTCCACAGTTTATTATGATCCACAGAGTCAAAGGCTTTGGCATAGTCAATTAAGCAGAAATAGATGTTTTCCTGGAACTCTCTTGCTTTTTCCATGATCCAGTGGATGTTGGCAATTTGATCTCTGGTTCTGCTGCCTTTTCTTAAACCAGCTTGTACATCAGGGAGTTCATGGTTCACGTATTGCTGAAGCCTGGTTTGGAGAATTTTGAGCATTACTTTACTAGCGTGTGAGATGAGTGCAATTGTGTGGTAGTTTGAGAATTCTTTTGCATTGCCTTTCTTTGGGATTGGAATGAAAACGGACCTTTTCCAGTCCTGTGGCCACTGCTGAGTTTTCCAAATTTGCTGACATATTGAGTGCAGCACTTTCACAGCATCATCTTTCAGGATTTGAAACAGCTCAACTGGAATTTCATCACCTCCATTAGCTTTCTTCATAGTGATGCTTTCTAAGGCCCACTTGACTTCACATTCCAAGATGTCTGGCTCTAGATTAGTGATCACATCATCATGATTATCTGGGTCATGAAGATCTTTTTGTACAGTTCTTCTGTGTATTCTTGCCACCTTTTATTAATATCTTCTGCTTCCTTTAGATCCATACCATTTCTGTCCTTTATCGAGCTCATCTTTGCATGAAATATTCCCTTGGTGTCTCTAATTTTTTTTGAAGAGATCTCTAGTCTTTCCCATTCTGTTGTTTTCCTCTATTTCTTTGCATTGATCGCTGAAGAAAGCTTTCTTCTCTCTTCTTGCTATTCTTTGGAACTCTGCATTCAGATGCTTATATCTTTCCTTTTCTCCTTTGCTTTTTGCCTCTCTTCTTTTCACAGCTATTTGTAAGGCCTCCCCAGACAGCCATTTTGCTTTTTTGCATTTCTTTTCCGTGGGGATGGTCTTGATCCCTGTCTCCTGTACAATGTCACGAACCTCATTCCATAGTTCATCAGGCACTCTATCTATCAGATCTAGTTCCTTAAATCTATTTCTCACTTCCACTGTATAATCATCAGGGATTTGACTTAGGTCATACCTGAATGGTCTAGCAGTTTTCCCTACTTTCTTCAATTTGAGTCTGAATTTGGTAATAAGGAGTTCATGATCTGAGCCACAGTCAGCTCCTGGTCTTGTTTTTGTTGACTGTATAGAGCTTCTCCATCTTTGGCTGCAAAGAATATAATCAATCTGATTTCAGTGTTGACCATCTGGTGATGTCCATGTGTAGAGCCTTCTCTTGTGTTGTTGGAAGAGGGTGTTTGCTATGACCAGTGCATTTTCTTGGCAAAACTCTATTAGTCTTTGCCCTGCTTCATGCCATATTCCAAGGCCAAATTTGCCTGTTACTCCAGGTGTTTCTTGACTTCCTATTTTTGCATTCCAGTCCCCTATAATGTAAAGGACATCTTTTTGGGGTGTTAGTTCTAAAAGGTCTTATAGGTCTTCATAAAACCATTCAACTTCAGTTTCTTCAGCATTACTGGTTGGGGCATGGACTTGGATAACTGTGATATTGAATGGTTTGCCTTGGAGACGAACAGAGATCATTCTGTAGTTTTTGAGATTGCATCCAAGTACTGCATTTTGGACTCTTTTGTTGACCATGATGGCTACTCCATTTCTTCTGAGGGATTCCTGCCCGCAGTAGTAGATACAATGGTCATCTGAGTTAAGTTCATCCATTCTAGTCCATTTTAGTTCTCTGATTCCTAAAATGTCGACATTCATTCTTGTCATCTCCTGCTTGACCCTTTGTAATTTGCCAGTAAATGAAATGTTTGTTTTTATTTGTACATTTAATATTTTTATCCCAGGAAGAATACACAATGCTATCTAAATGAGATAATAAAGCACAGATTAATTTTAGAAACAAAGAATACAGTTGTAAAATTATCAAGAGAATAAGAGAATGGATATCTTTGCTATGCATCCATCACAAATTTGGTCAAAGGTTTTCACTGGAGAGGAGGCTATCAAAACTTTTTTTCCCCCTAGCCCAATGTCCTGTAGTTTTATGATAAATCACTAAAGAACATTGCAGCCTGGAGGATATACAATAATACTTATTTGGGGGAAATGCCTTTTAGGGCATGCCTTTTGTATATCAGTGGTCCCCAGCCATTTTGGCATCAAGAACAAGTTCTGTGGAAGAAAATTTTTCCATAGACTGGCAGTGGGTGGGTGGGGATATTTTCCGGAGGATTCAAATGCATTACATTTATTATGCACTTTATTTCTATTATTTTACATCAGCTCCACCTCAGATCATCAGGCATTAGATCCTGGACTTTAGGGTCCCTGTACTAGATGACTAAAAATATTGCTCTGCCATGTTCAATTTGTATAAGTACTGAAGTTGGAAAGGGTTAAAATTTTAAGGTTAAGCCACAGCTCTGGACTATATGCAAACATGTTAGTCAAGCACGAGCAGAATAAAAAATACACTTAAAAAAATAAATATAGAAGCAATTAGGTCATCCAAATGTGCTGATAACTTCTTCTCTAAGTTTCCATTAAATTCTTCAGCGATTCACTTGTCTCAGGAGAATAACTGTGATGAACTGTTTAATCCTGAAGGGAGGTAGGCAGACAGTGCTGTCAGAAGGTTCTTAACATCTAACTTGTATTATCATTCTAGTGGCATTTCTTGCCATGCATTTTCATAAACCACTAAATTTATAAGTAATAGCCTAGAGCTTGCAATTAGGTGTTTTGTGTTCCCTGTCCACTGTGCCTCACCACTGTGCCTTTCCCTGTAGGGTTCTGCTTATATAAAATTTGAAAGGTGGAAGAGCAGGAGATACCTTAATATTCTCTGGAGACAACTACAAGTAGTCATGAGGGCAGAAGACTAGGTTTGGAGAATCATCTACCTTGGGAATCAGCTAAGACTGGAGGCAGCAGAGATGACTGAAATTGACCAAGTTTTCCAGCAACATGGATGGACCTAGATATTATCATATCAAATGAAATAAGTCAGAAAGATAAATTCCATATGATATCACTTATGTTTGGAATCTAAAATATGGCACAAATGAACATATCTATGAAACAGAAATAGACTCATGGACTTAGAGAACAGACTTTTGGTTACCAAGAGAGAGGGTACTGGGGAAGGGATGGAGTGAGAGGTTGTGGTTAGCAAATGTAAGCTATTAAATATAGAATGGATAAACAACAAGGTCCTACTGTATAGCACAGAGAACTATAGAACTGTATTCAGTATCCTATGATAAATCATAACGGAAAATAATATTGTAAAAAATGTGTATATATATTTATTTTCCCTGGTGACTTCCCCAGTGGCTCTATGGTAAAGAATCAGCCTGCAATGCAGGAGCCACAGGAGACACAGGTTCTATCCCTGGGTCAGGAAGATACCCTGGAGGAGGGCATGGAAACCCACTCCAGCATTCTTACCTAGAGAATCCCCATGGACAGAAGAGCTTGATGGACTACAGTTCATAGCGTCACAGAGTCAGACACAACAGAGGCAACTTAGCACCTACAAACAGCATATGTATCAATGAATCACTTTGCTGCACATCAGAGATTAACACAACATTGTAAATGAACTATACTTCAGTTTTTAAAAATAGAATACATTTTTGAATATTTAAACAAATGGATAGTCTGTTCTTCAAGGGGTTCTTTGCTTAGCTCAGACTTGACAAATATCTGGTGGTAGAGAGATACATCATAGTGGAGAATGTATTAATCTAGAATGCATCTACTATTTGGGATTATCAGTTAAATACAGATTCATAAGCTTTAAAGACAACCAACCTAGATATAACACTCCTATCTCTGATGAAAACTAAGAAGCTTGACAAGATTGAATTCCTGATTAAAGATCCTTCTCCTTTCCTGACAAGTTACAAAGGTAGGCCCCACATGTAAAATAAAGATATTTCTTAGAAAACTGTTTTACTTCCTCTCTTCAATCAAGGCCTGTTGACAAAATTCCTTTAAATAAAAGTGTTAATGAATTTAGTTATACAGATTTTCTTAGAAAACTGTGAATACTTGTAAGAAACATGGTTCATATTTCAGTATTTTGTATAAAAAATGCTTTATTATCAAAATTCTAAACGTAGTTACTCTGTAGATTGCCTCTATAAATTGTATACACATACCTATCTAGAAATCGAATACTTTTGACCAGAATTCTTCCTTCACATAGACACATGCTCAACTGTGGGAATTCAGACTGTTCCTATTTAAAACTTCTATAGATAAAAGTGTAATGCTCACATTTTTTAAACTAACAGTGTAATTTATTCAATCATCCAAAATATATTGATTGAATACCTAATATGCATTGGATATTGTGTTAGGTGAGGGGATACAGTAGTTAACAAAACAGACAAAATTGTCTGCTCTTATATTCTAGTGTTAGAGATAGAAAAAAAATCAAAATAACTAGAATAGGTTAGTGCATGGCAGTGAAAAAATCTAGAGGAAATAGAATGGGGAAATGCAGGGATGGGAGTTGCAATTTTAAATAGAATTGCTTGAAATTCCCTGGTGATCCATTGGTTAAAGACTTAGGACTTTCACTGCCTGGCCCCAGGTTCAATCCCTGGTCAGGGAATTAAGATCCAACAAGCTGTGCTAGACAGTCAAAAAAGAAAAAAAAAATTGCAAAATATTAGATAAAGGCTCAGTAATATGAGATTTGAAAGAGGTATGGTCATGAGCCATGTAGATATACGGAGAAAAAACTCACCACACAGAGGAAAAAGCTGGTGCAAAGGGCCACAGTGGAAATATGCATACATGTTTGACAATCTTCAGTCAGTAAATATGGTGGAATGTGTGAAGGGAGGAGTAAAAAGAGATCGGACCTTGGGAGTAAATAAGAAGTCATATGATGGTGGGGCTTTTAAGCAATTATATAAGGATATTACAATTTTTTCTGATTGAATTGGTTCAATAAGCTAAAAAACTTATTGCAGCTAAACGGTATGATCTGATTTACATTTTAACTAGATCACTTTGGCTGCTGGGTTGAGAGATTGGAAGCAATTATTTCCAGGTGCATCACTTTATATTTGTCTCACTGCAATTCTTTTCTCACTTTTTCTCCCTGGCACTTATCTATTTGAAATCCACTAATGCATTATGTCTATTTGAAGAAGGGCTCTATCATGTAGCTTTATATTGCACTTTGTATTTCTTCCTCTAGATTATAAAGTGTTAAATAAAATTGTATTCAGCACCTAGAAGGTTCCACAATGAACACTTTTACATTCAAGGGTAATAAATGTGTTTAGCATTTATGTTATGATTTTAGGTGATAAATGATAATTTAGATAATATTAGATAAATGACAATTTAGAGAATATTAAATCATATATACATACATGTCCAATATAATCTCAAATCCACAAAAACAATGTATAAAGAAAAAAAAAGATCAAATAGAAATACCCCCAATATCCAAAAGACTATTATTTTGTTTTTTAAATTTTCAGTATATTTTAATTCATGTGAGGAAACAAATTATTAAAGGATGCTAAATGTCCCCCTCTACATATACATTGTTCTATATTAAGCTTTTTAAAAAAAAAATCTGGCATGAGAGATATTTATAATGGGTAAACAGATGTGAAAGGAAGGAGAGGGGTGGAAAAGCAAGATTGGGAGGAATAATGCAAGCTTCAGTGCAAGTTCAACAATCCTAGCCAACTCTGTGGAAAGTTCTAAAACAAAAATTGCCCATAAGGAAAGCCTGCTTTAGGGCAAAAATAACCTAGTCTTTACATCCCCATCTCAGTTACTAGTTGAAGGTGTGGTCTCGATTGAGGCAGTTTTCTAGAGTGAGACATATCTTGAGCTACTGAGAGCTAGTCTTCCAATGACCAAACTTCCTTTTGAGGAGCGAGTCCTTTTTTGAAGAATAGCATATCTGTGTTCCCCATGCATACATGCCTGTGACAAAACATGTCACACACACGCCCTGTGACAAAGCATTGGCTCTCTAGCTTCTTGCTTCCCAACCCTTACCGGAGGAGAAAAAAATGAAAACTGAGCAAAAAGATTCCTGCAACAAAAGTAAAAAGAGGAAGAAAAGGACTCTGATATCTTAGGCATGTCCAGGTGGAGAAGTGAAGGAGAGAGAATAGCGGTCATTTGCACATTGAAATGACTTATGATAGACGCAATGGTGCTTCGGGCGACTAAGACATTATTAGAGACACAATTGAGGGGTCTGACACTGCTTTCTCCCTTCCTTTACCTTCCATGATGGCTTCTGTCCCTACAAATCCACTGTTACACATCTGGCCAAAGACAAAGAGGACCACTGTTTCGACACATCTAAAGCACTATTTTAATGGTTATCTTTGCTACGTCTCTCCTTAGGATTTGACACAACTTGTTACATATTGTTGTCTAGATTACATGTCACCACACTCTCCTTGTTTGCTGCCTTCTCTTTGCTCCTTCTCAGCTTCCTGTGTTAGTTTTTCATTCTCTTACTAGGATCCACATCTTGACTTACTCAGAGCTATTTCCTGCATCACTTAGCTCTCTGTGTTAAATCCCTCATAATGTTATTACTTTGTGTGGGGTTTCAAAGCGCCTCTATGAGGTGACTCCCACATTTACATCTGCAGTCAATCTCTTATTCGAGTTCCCAACTTGTATACCAAATATGTCTTTGAAATTTCCATGTAGGTGCCCCAACAGTATTAACAGGGAAGAACCTTTTGTATTCTATTACAAGTTAATCACTAAAGGAATGCTGCCTATAAACTGAAATTACACATAATGGCCCATCTCTGGGAACCTTGATTCCCAAGTAAAAGCATTAAGTTAAAATATCTTTATTTAGATCACAGGAAGCATTCTGACCAAGCCCTATTGTGAATGACTGAAGGGAGGAAGAAATTAGCACATCCCCTCTGGAGGCTGATGGGAACCAGGAAGTGTTTGACTTTACTCCCTCCCCTTTTATTATAAAAGGAGCCTGAATTCTAACTCAGGCAAGAGAGTTCTTAAGGGCAGGACCCCATCATCTTCTCAGTTTTCCAAATTTCTGAATAAAATCTTATTCCTTGCCCCAACAACTCATCTCTTGACTATTAACCTGTCATGTGGTGAGAAATGTGAGCTTAGTAACAAAAGCATCACATACCTAAATGTGCAAAACTGAACATTTAGTCCTTAATTTCCCTTCCAATACACAATAGCTCCTCTCCAATCTTCCAGTATTCTTATAGCCAGAATATACAATATTTTAAGCCTGAAATCTAATATATGTGTGTGTGTAAAGTCGCTTCAGTCATGTCCAATTCTTCGCTACCCTATGGTCTGTAGCCTGCCAGGCTTCTCTGCCGTTGGGATTTTCCAGGCAAGAATACTGGAGTGGGTTGCCATTTCCTTCTCCAGGGGATCTTCCTGACCCAGGGATTGAACCTGCATTTCCTGCAGCTCCTGCATTGCAGGTAAATTCTTTACCGCTGAGCCACTGGGGAAGTCTAATATGCATATACTTAGGATACCAAGTACAGATAATTTGAATTCCAAAATATGAACTTCCTCTTCTCTCTGTGGCCACTCCCATGACTCTAGTACTTGTCATCCATCAGGTCTTATCCAGGCCCATCTATAACATTCTCGCTCTTCTCCTGCAAAAATCCATTCTCCAAAGAGTAACCAGAGTGATGTTCTTAAAACACAAATAGGATTATATAAAAACTTCCTGATAAAATATAAATCCCTTACCATACTCCACAAGTGCTTGTAACATCTGAGTCTTGTTTGACTCTCTACCCTTCTTCCTTGTATTTCCCTGAATTCAATCTGCTTGAGACACATGACATTCTTTCTCTAATACATTGAACTCTTTCCCACTGTCCAACTTCTTCATATTCTATTTCCTTCTCTGGACTGCTCCTTCTCACTCTCTGTGTTCATTTCAAATGGCATAGATAACTTCTCACAACTACAAACTTTACATTCATTGGTTTAATTGTCTATATCTGACTCCCATAATAGAGTATAAGCTCCATGAAGGCAAGGAAAGCTTGCTTTGTTCACCACTATATCCCCAGCAATAAGCACACTAGCTGTTAAGTCCCTAATAAATATTTGTTAGATGAATTAATAAAGTATGTATTCAACACAAAAATTAATAAATGCCATTTTTAAACTTTCATTTTAGGAAGATAAAACATCTTGAAAATTTGCTCAGATGTTGTAAATAGTGAACATGAAACAAAACGCACAGCTTGAGGACATCCTCGGCAGGATGAGCTTCCTCCCAGTTTCATCCAGATGACTTCCAGAGCCTCCTCACTGGTCTCCTCACCTCCTCGTCTCTGCTAAAATGCACACTCCACAGGGTAGCCACATCTGGGACTAGCCTTTTGTCATGTTTCAAAGGAAAGCAGAAAAGACAATGCCAAAATAAAGCACAGCTTAAGAAGATGCCTCCAAAGACAGCTGATGTCCATTTAGTTCTTCCTCTCCAAATTCCTTGAACTTCTTAGTTATTGAAAGAAAAATTACTATGGACAGGCCTCCTAAAGATGGCTTCCTTGAAAATCAAGGAAAAGTCAATACTGACCTGGCAGTGAAACAGCACAGAGACAGT
Organism: Capricornis sumatraensis; assembly: GCF_032405125.1. Taxonomy (NCBI): domain Eukaryota; kingdom Metazoa; phylum Chordata; class Mammalia; order Artiodactyla; family Bovidae; genus Capricornis; species Capricornis sumatraensis. The sequence goes on from NC_091072.1 coordinate 98,472,150, forward strand.
CTCCAAAGGGAACTCATCAGTATGTCTCCTTTAGTATCAAAGACAGACACGGAAGCTCAATTGACTTTAATTAAGGTCTCCCCAGGCTCACCAGAAGGTGAACTTTCCTAGCATTCCTAGCACAACAGATAAGCGATTTGCCAACTAGGATAAATGTGAAAGATACTTTGGCCCCAGGGTAGCTATATAATCCTTAGAAGTAATTAGTAAAAGATTATAACTTGTTATTCTGCATTCACAACACAGCACCTTGTTATCATAGCAATGGCCTAGATGTGGGTTAAATTGACACCTATTGAACAAGCATCTTAATAAAATCAACACCCCAAAACTCAGAGAAACAAGCTTGTGTCTTAATGCCATACTATTTCCTATGATGATATTTAAATTCAGTCTTCCTTTACGCATCTGTTAAATTGTCAAGCTCCATAATTGGTAAATGAGTTGAGCGAACTCTAGAAGATAGTGAAGGACAAGGAAGTCTGGCACACTGCAGTCCACGGTTGCAGAGTCGTACACAATTCAGCAACTGAACAACAGCAGCAGCAATAATTGGTAAAAGTATAAGAAAGCATTTCTTTGAAAAGAAACTCATTTTTTAAAAAATATCCAAAACCTTGTGGACTACAACCATATTAGGCAAAAAAAAAAAAAAAAAAATGTTTAATAAGAAGCTGTAGTTTAAAATTTACATTGGAGGCCAAGTTTGTAAAAATTCTCAAGACATTTTATCCATAGTCCCTTTTAGCAACCCTATAAGGAAGGTCAGTGCCTATTAATACTGTAATTTTACAGGTAAAGAAAACAGAGATGTGAGAATAAGTGTGTAGAGTCTCTTAGGAAGTCAGTGTGGGAAGTTGGGGGTGATTAGAGCCTGGAGGCCCTTCTCCTTTTTAGTATAGCAAGTGGTTCTGACTCCAAGGGGTTCTCTTCTTGAGCAATAGAATACACAAACATCCCTGGACATTTAAAAATGTATAAGAACTCTTTGAAACTAGTTCTCTTAATGCAAAAAATTCTTCAAAAAGAATGATTTTCCAGATAGGTATAGTGGAAGTCATGGTGAATTTTGACAAGGAAATGTCTCTTTAATTCTGTAATCTTCCACTTACTAGATATACATCCTTCGGCAAAATAACTTCTCTGTGACTCATTTTCCTCACTTTAAAAATTGATACAGTAACAGAAGCTTTTCTCATAGGATTGTGAGAAAACAAAGAAGTAATGCATTGAAAGGTCAAGTGCTAACTCCTGGAGTTGTCTATCATATGACAAACATTCCAAATGCTAAGATTCAGGCACCTGGTCTCCATCCAGGAATGAAAAGCTTAAGGCTGTTTATTTATATGCAGACAACCAAGTGTCTTGTGGAAACGCGAAGAGCTAAATTGTCTCATCTTGAGCATATATTTCCTCAGTGAGCCAACCTTTAGTTCCAAACTGGGGATTAAGAAAAGTGCCCCTTAAGGGGAGAGTGAAAGGCAGCTGTGAGGGAGTTCAACATTTGCTCAGTACTTTATTTCCTGAGAGAAGAAAACAAAGTAAATAACAATAAGCAATCAGCTCCCAATAGAATATGTCAGAAAAACACATGCAGGTGAGTATAAACTATGTAAATAATGAATCAAGCTAGACACCTACCATCTAGATTGCTATGAATTAATGCACTGAATCTTCATTAAAGTTATGTATGACTGATAAAACTTAAAACATCAGCTTACTCTTTTTAGCAAAAAATTCAAAATCTGCATAAAAACAAAAAAATAGAAGTATATCAGAATATCTCTTCAAAATTCTTTTCTAAGTAATTTCCACTGAGTGATCTTTTAATCAAATAAGACTGGTGATGCCTCCTTCTGCAAAATGTATTCTTAAATTTTCAGAGCTCTCTGATTTATTTTGTAAGTAAACTATCCGAATTCACAGATTTTAGTTTATGAACAGGTAGCATCTAACTTATTTCACTATGCATTTTGTAACTAAATAATGTCAAATGAGTTTAAAATACTTTTTCAGAAGTATTATATTAGTTATCAAAAGCATAGCAATTTATCCTAAAAACATAATGGTTGAAAACCATATGCACTCATTAATTCACAGTTACTATAGTTCAGGGATTCAAAAGCAGACTAGAAGGGCGGGTTATTTTATACTGCAGTCAGGATGTTGGCAGGAGCTTGGGTCATCCAAAGGATTAATTAAGGCTGTAGAAAAGGTTTCCAAAAATACATGAGCCTTTCCATACCCTGCTGAAATGTCCTCAAGATGTGTTATCTGGCTCTCTCTGAGTGATTCAGGAGAGAGGAAGGTTGGGACCATCCTGGCTTTGATGACCTAGTCTTGGAAGTCTCACATGGTCATTTTCTCTTTTTTTATCCATTCATTAAAGTGAATCACTAGGACTTCCCTGGCAGTCCTATGGTTAACACTTTGACTTTCTATGCATGGTGTGAGGATTCAGTCCTTGGTCAGGGAGATAAGAGCCACAAGGCCAAAAACCCAAAAAGCAATATTTCAACACATTAAAAAAGAAATACTTTAAAAATGGTCCACATCAAAAAGAAAACAATCTAAAAAAACAAAGTGAACCACTAATTCTAGTCTGCACTCTGGAGTACGTAATTAGGATCCACCTCTTGAAAAGGAAGAGGAACAGAGAATTTGTAGGCATATTTTAAACTAGCATAGTTAGTTATTTTAGAACTGTTTCCAGTGTTAGGCTATTATAGAGAGACTAGCATAGCTCAGAACTGAGATTTTGGGGCCAGATTTCCCAGGTCAAAGGCTTGGCTTTATATAAATACTCTCTGTGTGATTAAGTGTAAATTACTTAACTGACATGTGCCTCAGTGTTTCCTCTTCAAACAGGACCTAATGCTGGTTCTTACATTTTAGGTTTTTTGTGAGGACTAAATGAATAGATGTGAATAAAATGCTTAGATTATTGCTTGCCACATTATAACCATCCAATAAGCTTTAATGACTTTTATGAGTTGGTGTTAATTGTAACAGCTCAGCTATATACAAACAACTTTATTTTCATAGTTAGAAATATGTTTTTCCTTTTCAACAAAGACAAGATTTTGAATTGAACCACTGGACAACAAATATCTTAAACAACACGACCGACTACTCAAAATAACAAAAATTCACTTTTGAATATTTCATCACTTCCATTTTCAGAGAAGGATTTACTTCCTTGTCTCCAATTTGGAATTGCTTTTCTTTGGGGTATTTAATGCCTATGAGCAGGTTTTTTTTTTTTTTTTTTTTTTTTAACCTTTCTAAGATACGAACATTTATTCATCTTAATTAGTTGAATCAAATGAAAACAATGCTGCCTGAAATTAGTTTGGCTAATTTACTTTCCTCTTTCCAAAAGCCTGTATCTCAGCTTTACCTGAATGTATGCGGGTTTTATTCTTTTGACAAGCTTATTGCCTTCAATCCCATGTTTCTTAACAGCTTGATTACACTGTGTCAAAACTGTTGGGCTCTAATCATGAACCTTTTTTCAAAGATTCAGTTGCTTCCCAGTAGCTGAATAGTTACATCCATCCACTGACTGTTATTGTCAGAATCCTGCCGCCTCCTCCTGTGAGGAGCCACCAGGCTTCAGCAGTTTAATGAGAATTTTGAGCTGTGAATACCATTTTCTCCATGAGGCCAGGACCATAAATCCCTCCAAGTCTCTTCCCACCCACCTCACACCCATATTAGAGACAGAGAAGGAACAAGCTTCCTTGCTCCTCACCCCACCATCCTTTCTTCTGGGAGATCAAAGAAATCCCCTACGTCCTTCTAAACTCGCCATTACCAATTCTGATTCTGCCATCTCAATGTCTCTCTCTGCCTCCTGTTCAGAAACCAATGTAACTTTTCTAGAAGTAAATGTGACAGCAGATCCGTCATGCACCGAGATGATCAGATTGGGGAGGCCCTTCCAGGACTGGAGAGCAGAAACCTGTGCTGTGCACAGGTAAACTCTTTACCTCAAATGTGTCTTTATTTATTTATTTATTTATTTTAAATTTTATTTTATTTATTTATTATTATTATTATTTTTTTTTTACTTTACAATATTGTATTGGTTTTGCCACACATCAACATGAATCTGCCACAGGTGTACACGTGTTCCCAATCCCAAACCCCCCTCCCACCTCCCCCCCTACACCATCCCTCCAGGTCATCCCAGTGCACCAGCCCCAAGCATCCTGCACCCTGCTTTGAACCTAGATTGGCGATTTGTTTCTTATATGATATTATACATTTCAATGCCATTCTCCCAAATCATCCCACCCTCTCCTTCTCCCACAGAGTCCAAAAGACTGTCCTATATATCTGTGTCTCTTTTGCTGGCTCGCATACAGGGTTATTGTTACCATCTTTCTAAATTCCATATATATGTGTTAATATACTGTTATTGGTGTTTTTCTTTCCGGCTTACTTCACTCTGTATAATTGGCTCCAGTTTCATCCACCTCATTAGAACTGATTCAAACGTATTCTTTTTAATGGCTGGGTAATACTCCATTGTGTATATGTACCACAGCTTTCTTATCCATTCATCTGCTGATGGACAGCTAGGTTGCTTCCATGTCCTGGCCATTATAAACAGTGCTACGATGAACATTGAGGTACATGTGTCTCTTTCAATTCTGGTTTCCTCAGTGTGTATGCCCAGCAGTGGGATTGCTGGGTCATAAGGCAGTTCTATTTCCAGTTTTTTAAGGAATCTCCACACTGTTCTCCATAGTGGCTGTACTAGCTTGCTAACAACACATGAAAAGATGCTCAACATCACTCATTATCAAAGAAATGCAAATCAAACGCGTCTTTAAGCTCTCCTGTCACTTCTGAGAGCACCTTTTTTTTTTTCTTTTTTTTAATGGCAAAAGAATATTAAATCATATTTCTATCCTATAATTTGAAAGGCTTCTGGCATTGTTGCTGCTGCAGTTGGTTCAGTCATATCCGACTCTGTGTGACCCCATAGACAGCAGCCCACCAAGCTCCCCCATCCCTGGGATTCTCCAGGCAAGAACATTGGAGTGGGTTGCCATTTCCTTCTCCAATGCATGAAAGTGAAAAGTGAAAGTAAAGTCGCTCAGTCCTGTCTAACTCTTTGCAACCCCATGGACTGCAGCCTACCAGGCTCCTCCATCCATGGGGTTTTCCAGGCAAGAATACTGGAGTGGGGCGCCATTGCCTTCTCCGCTGGTATTGTTAGGTATGTATTATTCAGTAATTTGAATTTCCCTTCCCATTTCCATCCCCTGTTTAATATATACTTCTATCTTTTAAAACACACAAACTTTTTTCCAAAGTAGAATCACAATACACACAATAGTTTTTTAATTTGCTGCTTTCTAAAATTAATATGTGGTACCTAATCAGTACCAACCATGCACATGAGATTTGTAATTTAATTACCTGGACATACATACTGTGTTCTCCACTCTCCCTGGATTAATGGGCCAGTTACTTAACTTTTTCCTTGCCTATTTGGGCTTCCCTCATAACAGTAAGCAAAGAATCTGCTTGCAATGCAGGAGACCCAGGTTTAATTCCTGGGTCGGGAAGATCCCCTGGAGGAGTAAATGGCAATCCACTTTAGAATCCTTGCCTGGGAAATCCCATGGACAGAGGAGCCTGGTGGGCTATAGTCCATGGGGTCCCAAAGGGTCGGACATGACTTAGGAACTAAACTACAAGAAGAAGCTGCAAAATAAGGATAGTATCTCTCTCATAGGGTTACTGTATGGATTCTATATGATTCAGTAAGCACTTAACACATTGCCCAGCAATTAGAAAGCAATCAGTGTATTCTAGCTATTAATATAATTATTATTGCTACATAACTATTTTTAAAAAACAAATTTACTTCATTTATTAAAATGACAAAAAGTAGTACTCCACTTTCGGGGTTGATGAAACAATGTGTCCAACCAGTTTCCTATTAATGGCTCTTTAGATGATTTCTAAATTTTTATATTATAAAATATGATGATGAACATTCTTCCATGGACATACCTGCATACTCATAGCTATTTTTCTGTTTGCAATGGTCCTTAAATTTTTAATAATTTTAGAAAGCGTGACTACATATAGATTAAGAAATTTCCCCTCTACTGACGTTTTCCTCTTGAACATCTTACCATTGACCAGGGCAAGGAAAAGCACAATTGCAGCAAAGTTGCCCTGTCCAACTTTTAAACAGTGTTTCCAGTCCTGCTTCAAAGAGAAGCCTGGCTATGATTCTACCTGGGTTCTATAGCCCTGCTCAAGAGGGAGTCAAGCCAGTAGTCCTGCTGAACCATTAAGCATTGAACCCTCATAACTAGGGGGCCCAAATAGAAACCCTTAGCAACCCTGGAAACCAGCCACAGAATTGCCCACCAATGGAGTCTAGCCTACAACCCTACGCAGTAGTGGAGTTCAATCTATGATCCTTCCCTAATGCTGAACATAGCCTGCAGCCTTACCCAGTTAGAAAATGTGACCCCAACCAATGGCAGAATATAGCCTGCAGCCCCTGAGGACCAGAAAACACAAAGGGCAACTTTGTAGAACTGGGAAACAGTCTCCAGTCTCATCTAACTTGGGGGCATAGTTTGAACTCACTTGACCAGAGAGCCCAGCCAGCAACCTTTCCAACAGAAGAGCACAGAGAGTGGTCTGGTTGATAGTGAAGCCCGTGAAGCCCCATCTTAATGCAAAGCCTGGACTGTGGCTCTGCCTGAATGCAGAGTCGGTTAGTGGCTCTGCATCAAGGTGAAGTCAGCCAGAGGCACTACTGGAGCTGGGGAGCAAGCCTGCAGCTCCACTTGACCATGGGTGATTACAGAGCCCAGCTATTGGCCCCACCTAATGGTGGAGTACAACCAACAGCCCTCCCTGAGCAGTGGCCCTACTTGAATGTGGAGCTCAGCCAGCAGGCCCACCCAAACATGGGGTCACCTCACTCTCTATCTCAGAGCACAGGCACTGACCCCTTAACCAGAGGGCCGGATAGCAAGGCAGCCTACCCATGGACATTACAAACTGATACATCCAGTACCTCAAGCTGAGGTGACTGGAAAATGTCTTTCCTTGACAAAGTAAACCTATAAAGTCTAGAAGAGACTGCTTACTCAAATGTGTAGATACCAACACAAAGATTACAAAGAATCAGGTAAACATGACACCTCTGATGAGAACTCAAAAAGCTCTAATAACTGACCTAAAGATATGGAGTACAGTGAACTGAGAGAGAATTCAGAATAATCCTCTTAAGAAGTTGTCAACCACAAGAAGAGACAGACAGACAGACCTCTAAACAAAAGTAGGAAAACAATGGATGCACAAAATGAGTAGTTCAATGACAAAATAAAAACTGTTTTAAAATGCTGGAGAATGCAATGACTAAACTGAAAAAAATTCAATAGAAAGCTTCAACAGATTTGATCAATCAGAAGAATCAATGTTTATGAATCAGAAGAATAAATATTAAAATGTCCATGCTACTCATAATCATCTACAGATTCAATGCAATCTCTATGAAAATTCCACTGATATTTTTATAGAGATGGAAAAAAACAGCTCTAAATTTCATATGGAATCACAAAAGACTGTGAACAGCTAAAACAATGTCAGAAAAGCAGAGCAAAACTGGAGATATATCTTAACTCTATGTACTAAGAATGTTTATTCATTCTTCCCATGCAGGGCATTAAAATTATGCTTTTTTAAATTTATTGAATAATCAGTTCAGTTCAGTCACTCGGTCATGTCCAACCCTTTGCGACCCCATGGACTGCAGCTTGCCAGGCTTCCCTGTCCATCATCAATTCCCGGAGTTTACTCATGTCCATTGTGTCAGTGATGCAATCCAACCAGCTCATCCTCTGTCGTCCCCTTCTCCTGCCTTCAATCTTTCCCAGCATCAGGGTCTTTTCAAAGGAGTTAGTTCTTTGAATCAGGTGGCCAAAGTGTTGGAGCTTCAGCTTCAGCATCAGACCTTCCAGTGACTATTCCAGGACTGATTTCCTTTAGGATGGACTGGTTGGATCTCCTTGCAGTCCAAGAGCCTTTTAAGAGTCTTCTCCAACACCACAGTTCAAAAGCATCAGTTCTTTGGTGCTCAGCTTTCTTTATAGTCCAACTCTACCATCCATACATGACTACTGGAAGAACCACAGCTTTAACTAGACAGACCATTGTTGGCAAAGTAGTGTCTCTGCTTTTTAATAGGCTGTCTAGGTTGGTCATGACTTTTCTTCCAAAGAGCAAGGATCTTTTAATTTCACGGCTGCAGTCACCATCTGCAGGGATTTTGGAGCCCCCCAAAATAAAGTCTATCATTGTTTCCATTGTTTCCCCATATTTTTGCCATGAAGAGATGGGACCAGATGCCATGATCTTCATTTTCTGAATGTTGAGCTTTAAGCCAACTTTTTCACTCTCCTCTTTTACTTTCATCAAGAGGCTCCTTAGTTCTTCTTTGCTTTCTGCCATAAGGGTGGTATCATCTGCACATCTGAGGTTATTGAGATTTCTCCTAAAAATCTTGATTCCAGCTTGTGCTTCATCCAGTCCAGCATTTCTGTTACTGTATTCTGCATATAAGTTAAATAAGCAAGGTGACAATATACAGTCTTGATGTACTCCTTTCCCAATTTGGAATCAGTCTGTTGTTCCATGTCCAGTTCTAACTGTTGCTTCTTGACCTGCATACAGATTTCTCAGGAGGCAGGTCAGGTGGTCTGGTATTCCCATCTCTTCAAGAATTTTCCATAGTTTGTTGTGATCCACACAGCCAAAGGCTTTGCATAGTCAATAAAACATAAGTAGATGTTTTTCTGGAACTCTCTTGCTTTTTCGATGATCCAGTGAATGTTGGCAATATGATCTCTGGTTCCTCTGCTATTTCAAATCCAACTTGAACATCTGGAAGTTCACAGCTCACATACTGTTTAAGCCTGGCTTGGAGAATTTTAAGCATTACTGTGCTAGCGTGTGAGATGAGTGCAATTGTGTGGTAGTTTGAGCATTCTTTGGCACTGCCTCTTTTTGGGATTGGAATGAAAACTGACCTTTTCCATTCTCATGTATTGTATTGTATTGAACAATAAAGAAGGAAAAAATAAAATGAGAAAAATATCAAATGATCAAAAACATATATATTTTTTAAGTTAAAAATGCTTCCTTTATTACATAAAGCCAGTACTGCTACTTCTAAATTCCACTGTTTGTGCATCTCTAGGTTGTTCAGTGTTATGCCTGTGATGTGAAGGACAGTCACTTCCAGGGGTGCTCAGCGTGGCTTCCTGTGTTGTCCATCACACCTGCTCCGCTCCACATGTACAGTTACAAGCTACTCTAGGAGAGGAAGAAGTTCTCCTGGGCCCTAGAGTAAAAGTAACATTCTTCCATACTTTATTATACCAGAAGAAACAAAGTTCTGAAGGAGACATAATTAAAGACAGCACAGAGTTGCAGTCTGTCAATACACCACCCTCACCGTTTTCATTTACAAAGTGGGTTACTCTGGAGCTCAGATCTGCTTTACAATTTGCTGTTATAAGATGATGCACACTCTCCTGAATCCAGGGTACAAGGCCACTCTCAGAACAGCCTCCTGACCAGACCTGTGAGTAAAAAAATATATATATTTTTAATGTTATCTCTTTTAAGGTACTTCTTTTTCCTTTTAATACTACAAAAGAACTTAGAACTTGGCACAGAGTGAATGGTCAATAAATATTACCAATTACTGTTCATAACTGTGGGCATCTAAATTCTGATTACCACAAGAAGTGGATTTATCTAAACTGAGGAGCCACCCAGAGGAGCAACTGGATGTATATTTTGTTTTGGTTTTAATTAATAGACATTATTTTTTACAGCAGTTTGGAAGTCACAGCAAAATTGAGAGAAAGTTTCAGGAATTCCCCATACATCCCTACAGATACATATGAACAGCCTCTCCCACTTTCAAAAGCCAGCACTGGAGTGGCACATTTGTTATAATCAATGAACCTACACTGATGCACCATAATCAGCCAAAAACCCATAGCTTACATTAGTATCCAATCTTGGTGTACATTCCCTAGGCTTTGGTCAATGTATAATGACATGAATCCACCATTACAGTACCTTACAGGATAATTTCACTGCGTAAACACCCTCTGTGCCCTACTTACTCATCCTTTCTCACCCTGCTTCTTCAACTGAGCCACCAGGGAAGTCCCATAAGGTTTGTTACTGGCAGATAAATAGTACTGCAGATAAGGCCCTGGACCCTGAAATCCAGTTGTTAGGTTTAACTCATGCCTCTGACACTTCCTGGCTGCATGAATTAGAAAACATTATTTAACCTGTCAGCCTTTCAATTTCCTCCTCTGCTAAATGGGCATGGAAATTGCACTTAGGTAATAGGTAAAGATTAAAATCCTATTTACAAATGGTTAAAAGCACTTAGAAGTGATACTAGCAGTTTGCCAGCACCCTGTAAATGTTAGCTCTTTTTTATTGCATAGAATCTGTTTTTCGGCCTGGCCCTTCCCATTAAGTGCTTTGATTGGACTGCTTGCCCCTCCTTAATTTGGGATTCAGACCCTGGACATTATTACTCACAGACATCTTACCATATTTCTGCGATGGCACCAGTGTGCCATGATTCCATGAAAGATTCAGTATTTAGAAGGGGAGTTTCTGTAACATATGGTTAGGATGAATTTTAATTTAATCACTGCAGATACCAGGAACAAATTATATTCTTAGAATATGGGCTGTATACTGGCAATGCCTGTCAGACTGTTGACCATTGGTTAAGGTTGAGTCTCTTCACTGCACATCAATAATGAGGAGCAGATCTAGTACAGAAAACTGCTTGTTTTCTGATGTCATTCAATTCACTGTTTATGGTATAATCACTTTGGCTATACTTGTTTCTGCTCCAAACAGAGATGCTTTGAGATGGTTTAGAATAGAATGCCGTGACTATTGGGCTTCCCTTGTAGCTCATTTGGTAAAGAATCTGCCTGCAGTGCAGGAGACCTGGGTTTGATCCCTGGGTTGAGAAGATCCTCTGGAGAAGGAAATGGCAACCCACTCCAGCATCCCTGCCTGGAAAAATCTCATGGACAGAGGAGCCTTGTGGGCTACAGTCCATGGGGTCACAAAGAGCCAGGGAAGACTGAGCGACTAACATGTACTTTTACTAGAAACTAATGTGTTCACTATAATGTCATACCAACCTAATCTCATGTTGGGGGGTGGTATTTTTGTTATAAATTTTTCTGTCATATTAGGATTGTTAGTTGCATACTCAACCAAAATTTTCTCTTATCTTCCTAATATAGTCCTGATTTTATTCACAGAACTACGCTTAATATAGATTGAAACCATGTCTAAATAGAGACAGAAACATGATTAACTGATGTCAATCACAGTGATGTTATGTCTCTTGTTAGTGGCTGGTTTGGGCATGGAGGCAAAATCATTTTAACAAATAAAATATGAGGGAATAGACTTACTGAGGTTATTTTGTGAAAGATGTTTCTTCTCAGAAATAAAAAGTGAAATAAAGAAGAAAATACATTATTTTCCCACTGAATGTATTATTGGACTATTATAAATGGTACTAAGATACATGTATTATGATATTGAAAGATCAGTGACACATAGGGTGATGGGGCAGGTCAATAAAAAACTAGGGTCCTTGATAACATCATGCCAGAGCTGAATCCATCAATCCTGGAGGTGCTTGTCTCCATGGTCTTCTTATTACGTTAGTATATTTTTCTGATTCTTTAAAATAGTTAAGTAGAAATTTTGGTTCTCTGTAGCTTACAAAATTCTTGAAAGAGACGGTTTTTTTTTTGTTGTTGTTGTTTTTGTTTTTGTTTTTTTTTTAAATCTTTAATTCTTACATGTGTTCCCAAACATGAACCCTCCTCCCACCTCCGATAATAGCAAATATTATTTCAGAAAGTCTTTTATGTTATTCCCATGGAGAATATGAGGACATTTAGGTAATATGGACTATTAAACAACATAATTCCCAAGATAGCTGGTTCATGAATCAGTGTCAAATATCAGAAGAGTTTTAGAGGCATGCCATAACACTGTCCTAGTCAATATTTTTACCTATTCCCGTCATGGATATGAAAGAGAAAAGTAGGTTTCTACTACCTAGAGGTTAAAGTCTGAACTTTGTTCATTTTTCAAGGCCATTGGTGATATTTATTTCAACCATATTTCTCATGGTGTGTGCATGTGTATGTATGCATATATTATATGTATCGTCTATATTGTGTATATGTAATTGTATTATGAATATTTTACATATCATCATGTATTCATTTATATGATAAAATGCTAAAAGAATCTAAATTATGGCCTGTAGTGCATGCTCACGTTTTCTGCATGCTGTTTTCTTTGCCTTGAATATCCTTTCCATTTTTGTCTATATGTTAATAGTTGAGGCTATTAGTGTTCTGTCTAGATCCTTTTTAAAGAGTCAGTGGACAGAACTTCTAACTCCAGTGCTATTGGGTAACAGCCATCCACTTCTCCAGAGAGAGAACTGCTGGCCAGGATTTGCCTTGGCTGGGTGTGGTTCACCTCCTGAAGTGACAACCTGAACTGCCTGAAGTGATAACCTATTAGTAAATGATACAGGGGCACAGTAGATTGCCCTTTTGCTGCAAAGTCGGACCAAACAGTGCAGTTCCTGCTTCAGAACTTCCCGTGGGACCAACGTGAGGCCAATCTCCAGCTTAATGTGCAATCTTTCTTTCTTTTCTTCCCCCAACCTATCCTAGTTCCCTCCTTCTCCTTCTTATGAGAACACTCCTGCAATAAGCCAGCTTCTCAAGAATGCTCATCTGGCAACCTGCTTTTAGAAAACCCAAACTAAGATAATAAACTAGATAATTTCTGAACATCCTTCCAGACTCAGGTCTACTGTCATCTACTCTATAAAACTGTCAAAAGTGCTCCAAGGTCGCATGAGGCACTCTTTCCTCCATGATCACATAGCACATATATCAGCCCTAAAACATTATTTTAAACATATTCTAATCCTCTGCTACTCTTTCCCTCATACTATAGGTTCTGTGAAAAAAAGACATATCTACCAAATACATGTATTCTTCATAACATGATGTATGGCAATAAGAGCTTAACAACATTTTAAATAAGGGAAAAAATTCCATTCCTTTTAAAAAACTGTTTTAAGACTAGGTTGGAGAAGGCAATGGCAACCCACTCCAGTACTCTTGCCTGGAAAACCCCATGGGCAGAGGAGCCTGGTGGGCTGCAGTCCATGGGGTCGCTACGAGTCGGACACGACTGAGCGACTTCACTTTCACTTTTCACTTTCCTGCATTGGAGAAGGAAATGGCAACCCACTCCAGTGTTCTTGCCTGGAGAATCCCAGGGACGGAGGAGCCTGGTGGGTTGCCGTCTATGGGGTCACACAGAGTCGGACACGACTGAAGCGACTTAGCAGCAGCAGCAGCAAGACTAGGTCATAGAACAAAGATTTAAAACCTTTTAAGAAAATATTTACTTCAAAGACCAATGACAGAGGAATGAATAAAAAAGATGTGGTACATATATACAATGGAATATAACTCAGAAATAAAAATCATGAAACAATACCATTCACAGCAACATGAATGAACCTAGAGATTATCATACCAAGCGAAGTAAGCCAGATAAAGACCAGTGTCATATGATATCACTTATATGTGGAGCCACTGAAGGCGAAAGGTGCCTAGTCATGTCCGATTCTTTGCGACCCCATGGACTGTAGCCTGACAGGCTTCTCTGTCCATGGAATTGTCCTGGCAAAAATACTGGAGTGGGTAGCCGTGCCCTACTCCAGGGGATCTTCCCAACCCTAGGACTGAACCCAGGACTCCTGCATTCCAGGCAGATTCTTTACTATCTGAGCCACCAGGGAACCACATGAACTTATTTACAAAACAGAAATAAACTCACAGACATAGAAAACAACATTACAGTTACCTAAGGAGAGGAGGGGAAGAGCAATAAATAAGGAGTTTGGGATTAAAATATACATACTGCTATATATAGATAACCAACAAAGACCTGCTATATGGCACAGGGAACTATACTCAGTGGCTTGTAATAGGAGAATGGGAAAAACAGAATGAAGGAGAATGTAAAAAATAATATATAAATTTGTGTATAAATGTATAACTGAATCACTTTGCTGTGGACCTGAAACTAGCATTGCAAATCAACTATATTTCAGTTAAAATTAAAAGAAAGGAAATATTTACGCAAACAAGCAAAATGAAATTTAAAAGCACTGATGTAAAACCTTTACAGAAGGTTCAAGAAGTAATTTATTCAGAATAAAAATAATTTGATATTTTATAGTATATGCTCATAGAACTTCACAATTCTCAAAATTCTTCACTTATTATCCTTGATTCTTCCAATATATCTCCATGGTAACCATTATTAGTATCCAGATTTTGTAGATGGAAAAGTGAATTTTCAGTAGATTGAGAATCTTTCCAAGAATTCACCATTATTAAGTGACAGATCTAAAGAACAAAATAATATATTCCAATTTGAACTTTCACTGTTGCTGAAAAGCAGCTTATTTGAAAATATGTAAGAAAAGTTTTGTTCATCACCCCTTCAAGATGAACAACTGTGCTATTAAGTTGCTCTAGAAATAGCTTGAATCATATATATATCATATATATATGATATGATATATATAGAACATATATATAGAGAGAACAAAAATGATGAGAGGTAATAATTCCACTATTCACTGTCTAGTTGTGAAAATCTGAAATATTGTAAACCTGATGCTATAGTTAATGAGGAATACTAAACAAAACTTGAATATGTATTGATAAGTACAAAGAAGACAATGAGAATAATGTCTGTCATGGCTGATCAGTACTCAACTAATTACTCAAGGGAAACCCTCAGCAGCTGTCTCCCTTCCTTGCTCTCTCTGTAACCATCTCCTCCCTCATGCTTTGTCCTAGAAACTTCAGCTGCCTTGGTCTCTCTCCAACTCTCACTACTGTCTTCATAACTCAGGGAGTCTGCCATGCTCTACCTGGGTTCCCCTGTGAAAATCTTTCTTACTAAATTGTCTTAAGACACTAGACTGGAGAAATTGAGGGGTTCACCTAATTTGTCTCTCGTTTCTCAGAGATTGATGACTTTCATTTCCTGATAATCAGGATTGTGAAAACTGCTGCCCTCACATATTATGTCCATGCTCTGGTTATCTCAGGTGAGAGGGTAAATCTGGTTCAAGTTACTTTATCTTGACTGGAAGTGGAAGTTACACTAATGTACTTTACGTGCAAGGTAACAACATCAAAATATGCATATCAAAATTTATTACACATTTAAAGAGTATGGAAAGTAACCTGAATTTCAATAAATTTTGTTAACTCTTGGTATATGGCAAAGATAAAAATGAGAGTATATATTGTATTTGAAAGCTAGAATTACTTAGGTTAATAGGTCTTTGAATCCTACTTAACTTTCTGTAAAAAATATAATACAGTTTTACTCAATCTCAAGTATAAGAATTGATCAATAACAGGTCATCAAGCAGATTTCAATGCACGTTGAGCAAAAGAAATGATAATTAAAAGAATTGGTGCATTCTTGAACCAGAAGTGATAAAAATGGAAATCTATAATTACAGCAGAATAGAGCACAACTACTTGAAAATTCAAAAAGAAAATCTAAAAACTGAAATAAATATTATTAGTACTGTTGTTTCACTTTAACTTTGAAAATATTTTATATAAAATGTTATAAGATGTGGTAAAAGCTGTAATCAAAGACAAATATTAGGCCCAAATGGATTATTTAAGAAAAAATAAACAATGCATTAAATGTAGAGTTATTGTCTATCATATTTCAATAATAATCTAGATTCTGGGGCCATAATGTAAAACAGCATGGACATGAGTCAGATTCTAATTGAAAGAATACTCAATGTATGAATCTATAGAAATATTCAAAATAAATAAAAACTAACTGGAAGAATAAGTGGGATTAAAACCATGATAGAGATTGTTAAGAGCACTGCACACAACTCTTGGTAACAAATTGGCAAATAATAATTGTAATGGAAAATCATCCACTTATGTATATTTTAAAAATAATATATCTGAAAAGGAATAGCAGATCTAAACAGACCAATAGAATCAGACAGATTTTCAAAGATTTATAACTTCCAGGACATGGAAACAACCTAGATGTCCATCAGCAGATGAATGGATAAGAAAGCTGTGGTACATATACACAATGGAGTATTACTCAGCCGTTAAAAAGAATTCATTTGAATCAGTTCTGATGAGATGGATGAAACTGGAGCCAATTATACAGAGTGAAGTAAGCCAGAAAGAAAAACACCAATACAGTATACTAACACATATAAATGGAATTTAGAAAGATGGCAATGACGACCCTGTATGCAAGACAGGAAAAAAGACACAGCTGTGTATAACGGACTTTTGGACTCAGAGGGAGAGGGAGAGGGTGGGATGATTTTGGAGAATGGCATTCTATCATATATACTATCATGTAAGAACTGAATCGCCAGTCTATGTCTGACGCAGGATACAGCATGCTTGGGGCTGGTGCATGGGGATGACCCACAGAGATGTTATGGGGAGGGAGGTGGGAGGGGGGTTCATGTTTGGGAACACATGTAAGAATTAAAGATTTTAAAATTTAAAAAAAACAAACAAAGATTTATAACCAGCAATTCTTCTGGGGCCAGAATTTTTCTGCATGATTATTTCTAAAACTTTCAAAAGAATATATATGTCCAATACAATCTACCACAGAATTTAGAAAAATCTAAAAATGCCATAATTCATTTTGTAGGACTAGTGTAACCTATTCATTTCAGTTCAGTTTAGTTCAGTTGCTCAGCCGTGTCTGACTCTTTGTGACCCCATGAACTGCAGCATACCAGGCCTCCCTGTCCATCACCAAGTCCTGGAGTTCACCTAAACCCATGTCCATCAAGTCAGTGATGCCATCCAGCCATTTCATCCTCTGTCGTCCCCTTCTCCTTCTGCCCTCAATCTTTCCCAGCATCAGGGTCTTTACCAATGAGTCAGTTCTTCACATCAGGTGGCCAAAATATTGGAGTTTCAGCTTCAACATTGGTCCTTCCAATGAACACCCAGGACTGATGTCCTTTAGGATGAACTGGTTGGATCTCCTTGCAGTCCAAGGGACTCTCAAGAATCTTTTCCAACACCACAGTTCAAAAGCATCAATTCTTTGGTGCTCAGCTTTCTTTATAGTCCAACTTTCACAGCCATACATGACCACAGGAAAAACCATAGCCTTGACTAGATGGACCTTTGTTGGCTAAGTAATGTCTCTGCTTTTTAATATGCTATCTAGGTTGGTCATAATTTTCCTTCCAAGGACTAAACGTCTTTTAATTTCATGGCTGCAATCACCATCTAAGGTGATTTTGGAGCCCAGAAAAATAAAGTCAGCCATTTTTTCCACTGTTTCTCCATCTATTTCCCATGAAGTGATGGGACCAGATGCCATGATGTTAGTTATCTGAATGTTGAGCTTTAGGCCAACTTTTTCACTCTTTGTCTTTCATTTTTATCAAGAGGCTCTTTAGTTCTTCTCTTTATGCCATAAGGGTATGTCATCTGCATATCTGAAGTTATTTATATTTCTCCCAGCAATCTTGATTCCATCTTGCGCTTCCTCCAGCCCAGCGTTTCTCATGATGTACTCTGCTTAGAAGTTAAATAAGCAGGGTGACAATATACAGCCTTGACATATTCCTTTTCCTATTTGGAACCAGTCTGTTGTTCCATGTCCAGTTCTAACTGTTGCTTCCTGACCTGCATACAGGTTTCTCAAGAGGCAGGTCAGGTGGTCTGGTATTCCCATCTCTTTCAGAATTTTCCATAGTTTATTGTGATCCACACAGTCAAAGGCTTCGGCATAGTCAATCAAGCAGAAATAGATATTTTTCTGGAACTCTCCTGCTTTTTCCATGACCCAAAAGATGTTGGCAATTTGATCTCTGGTTCCTCTGCCTTTTCTAAAACCAGCTTGAACATCTGGAAGTTCACGGTTCACATATTGCTGAAGCCTGGCTTGGAGAATTTTGAGCATTACTTTACTAGCGTGTGAGATGAGTGCAACTGTGCCATAGTTTGAGCATTCTTTGGCATTGCCTTTCTTTGGAATTGGAATGAAAACGGACCTTTTCCAGTCCTGTGGCCACTGCTGAGTTTTCCAAATTTGCTGGCATATTGAGTGCAGCACTTTCACAGCGTCATCTTTCAGGATTTGAAATAGCTCAACTGGAATTCTATCACCTCAACTAGCTTTGTTCGTAGTGATGCTTCCTAAGGTCCACTTGACTTCACAATCCAGGATTTCTGGCTCTAAGTGAGTGATCACACCATCGTAATTGTTTGGGTTGTGAAGATCTTTTTGTACAGTTCTTCTGTGTATTCTTGCCACCTTTTCTTAATATCTCTGCTTCTGTTAGGTCCATAACATTTCTGTCCTTTATCGAGCCCATCTTTGTGTGAAATGTTCCCTTGGTATCTCTAATTTTCTTGAAGAGATCTCTAGTCTTTCCCATTCTATTGTTTTACTCTATTTCTTTGTACTGATCACGGAGGAAGGCTTTCTTATCTCTCCTTGCTAGTCTTTGGAATTCTGCATTCAAATCAATATATTTTTCCTTTTCTCCTTCACTTTTCTCTTCCCTTCTTTTCACGGCTATTTATAAGGCCTCCTCAGACAGCCATTTTGCTTTTTTGCATTTCTTTTTCTTGGGGATGTTCTTGATTCCTCGCTCCTGTACAATGTCACATACCTCCATCCATAGTTCATCAGACACTCTGTCTATCAGATCTAGTCCCTTGTATCTATTTCTCACTTCCACTTTGTAGTCATTAAGGATTTGATTTAGATCATACCTCGATGGTCTAGTGGTTTTCCCTACTTTCTTCAATTTCAGCCTGAATTTGGCAATAAGGAGTCCATGATCTGAGCCACAGTCAGCTCCCGTTCTTGTTTTTTTGCTGACTGTATAGGGCTTCTCCATCTTTGGCTGGAAAGAATATAATCAATCTGATTTCAGTGTTGACCATCTGGTGATGTCCATGTGTAGAGTCTTCTCTTGTGTTGTTGGAAGAGGCTGTTTGCTATGACCAGTGCCTTCTCTTGGCAGAACTCTATTAGTTAACCTATTACCAAAATATAAATACTACTGAACTTAAAAGAAAACCTGTGAGCATTCTGACTTACAAAAATACATATGTAAATATAGAGCAAAAAAAAAAAAAAAATCACAGCTAACAAGTCTACACGCAGATGCACCCATAACCTCACAGCTAATTTTATCCAGAAATGTAACAATATTTTAATGTTAGAACATATTTTACTCTAACAAAGATTATTAATTAATAATTAACAGCATAATATAATCTAACGTTACTGAATATCCATTCAGCTAGTTCCAAAGCACTTTACATTGAAATATTTATTTAAAAAATAAAAATATTTATTCTAAATACTAGTCCTTTGTTAACTGTATGTCTGAAAAATTATCCCACCACTTAATTTGTGTTTATTCTCTCCTACTTTTGATGAAGCAAAAATTTTCAATTAAATACATTTGAATTACAGGAACAATTCAATTTAATGCACTTGATTTATAACTTTTTCCTTTTTAATAAGTGCTTTCTATGTTTTAAGATATTCTTTTCTTATAAAGATAATGAAGATATATTCTTATCTTCTAAATTTTTTAGAAATTTTCTTTTCACACTTAGATCTTTAATCCCATTGAAATGAATTTTGTTTATTTTTTGAGATAAGATCCTTTTTCTTTCTATTTTTTTTTCCCCTTATGGCTACCCAGTTTTCCTGGGACCATTTAATGAAAAGGTCCTCTTTTCTCTGTTGACATGTATAATCATTTTACTTTTATAAAAAACATCCATTTTGTTAGATCTGTTTCTGGGCCATTTATTCTATTTCATTGGTCTATTTGAGCATCCCTATATAATATACTCCAGAGAAGGCAATGACACCCCACTCCAGTACTCTTGCCTGGCAAATCCCATAGGTGGAGGACCCTGGTAGGATGCAGTCCATGGCGTCACTAAGAGTCAGACACGACTGAGCGACTTCACTTTCACTTTTCACTTTCATGCATTGGAGAAGGAAATGGCAACCCACTCCAGTGTTCTTGCCTGGAGAATCCCAGGGACGGGGGAGCCTGGTGGGCTGCTGTCTATGGGGTCACACAGAGTCGGACACAACTGAAGCGACTTAGCAGCAGCAGCACATAATATACTCGGAGAAGGCAATGTCACCCCACTCCAGTACTCTTGCCTGGAAAATCCCACGGACAGAGGAGCCTGGTAGGCTGCAGTCCATGGGGTCGCAAAGAGTCGGGCACGACTGAGCGACTTCACTTTCACTTTTCACTTTCATGCATTGGAGAAGGAAATGGCAACCCACCCCAGTGTTCTTGCCTGGAGAATCCCAGAGACAGTGGGCCCCCATCTATGGGGTTGCACAGAGTCGGACACGACTGAAGCGACTTAGCGTATAATATACTACTCAAAGAATATAGTTTTATATATGCTTCAATTCTGAAGATTGTTGTTCATCAATATTATCAAGAATATTCTTGGCCTTTTCTGTTTTCAAATAAATGATAGAATTATATAACTATATAGTATAAGAAATATAGTGGAGGAGGAAATGGCAACCCTCACCAGTATTCTTGCCTGGAGAATCCCCATGGATTAAGGAGCCTGGTGGGATACAGTCCATGGGGTTGCAAAGAGTTGAATATAACTGAGTGACTAAGCACATACTCTATAACCTGTAGAATTATAGGATCAGTTTTTCAAATCCACATGAAAGCATATGTAAAAACTCATTGAGAGATTTTTTAATTGAATTATAGTTGATTTATAATGTTGTGTTAGTTTCTGCTGTACAGTAAAATGATTCAGTTATACATATATTCTTTTCCATTATGGTTTATCACAGGATATTGAATATATTTCCCTGTGCTATACAGTAAGACCTTGTTGTTTATCCATTCTATGTAATGTAATAGGTTTCATCTGCTAACGCCAAACTCCCAGTATTTCCTTTCCTTGGGCCCCTCCCCCTTGGCAAATGAAACTCTGTACTCTAAGTCTGTGTTTCTGATTTGTGGTAGTTTATTCACTAAGTCGTGTCCAACTCTTGCGGCCCCATGGACTGTAGCCCACCAGGCTCCTCTGTCCATGGAATTTTACAGGCAAGAATACTGGAGTGGCTTGCTATTTCCTTCTCCAGTCTGATTTGTAGATAAGTCCATTTGTGTCATATTTTAGATTCCACATATAAGTGATATCATTTGGCATTTGTATTTCTTATTAATATTTCACCTAGTAGGATAATCTCTAGGTCCATCTATGTTGCTGAAAATGGCATTATTTCATTCTTTTTTAAGGTTGAGTAGTATTCCATTTTATATATGTACCACATCTTTATCCATTCATCTGCCAATAGACATTTAGGTTTTTCCCATGTCTTGGCTGTTATAAACAGTGCTTCTTTGAATATAGGGTACATATATCTTAAACTATAGCTTTATCTGGATATATGCCCAGGAGTGGGATTGCTGAATCAAATTGGAGCTCTATTTTTAGGTTTTAAGGAACCTCCTTATTGTTTTCCATTATGGCTGCATCAGTTTACATTCCTACCAACAATGTAGGAAGTTCCCTTTTCTCCAGACCCTCTCTAGCATGTTATTTGTAGACTTTTAATGATGGCCATTCTGATGGGTGTGAGATGGTACCTCATTGTAGTTTTTATTTTACTTCTCTCATAATTAGAGATGCTGAGCATCTTTTCATATGCCTGTTGCCTAAATGTATGTCTTCTTTGGAGAAATGTCCATTTAGGTCTGCTTCCCATTTTATATTGGGTTGTTTTTGTTGTTGTTAAGTTGTATGAGATGTTTGTATATTTTGAAAATTAAGCCCCTGTCAGTTGCATTGTTTGCAAATATTTTCTTCTACCCTGTAGGTAGTTGTTTCATCTTGTTCATGGTTTTCTCTGCTATGCAAGAGCTTGTAAGTTTTATTAGGTCCAATTTGTTTCTTTTTGCTTTTTTTCTATTGCCTTGGGAGATTGACCTAAGAAAATATTGATACTATTTATATCTGAGAATGTTTTTCCTACGTTCTCTTCTAGGAGTTTTATGGTGTCATGTCTTATGTTTACTCCTTTAAGCCATTTTGAGCTTATTTTTGTGTATGGTATGAGAGTGTGTTCTAATTCATTAATTTACATGTCACTATCCAGCTTTCCCAACACCACTTGCTAAAGAGACTATCTTTTCCCATTTTCTATTCCTGCCTCCTTTGTCAAAGATTGACTGTAGGTATGTGGGTTTATTTCTGAGCTCTATTCTGTTTCATTGATTCATGTCTGTTTTTGTGCCAATACAATGCTGTTTTCATTACTGTAGTTTTGTTTGTCTGAACTCTGGAAGGATTATGTGTCTGGCTTATTTTTTCTCAGGTTTGCTTTGGCAATTCTGGGTCTTTTATGGTTTCATAAAAATTTTAGAGTTATTTGTTCTAGTTTTGTGGAAAATTGTCATGGGTAGTTTGACAGAGACCACATTAAGTCTGTAGATTGCTTGAGTAGTATAGCCATTTTAACAATATTAATTCTTCCAATTCAAGAGCAATCCCATTGGGATTTTTATTTGTATTTCTGGTGATCCACTGATCAATTAAGAGAAAAATTATATTTTACACTATTGTCTTCCAACAGGGCACTTCTCTCATTTTTATATACATCCGTTTCAAAATTTGCTATAAGTTCAATTGTGTTCCCTCAAATATGTTAAAATTCTAACTCTTGGTGTGACTCTTTTTGGAGATAGGGCCTTTAGGAGGTAATTAAATGAAGTAATAACAGTGGAACCCTAATCAAGTAGCATTGGGGTCCTTATATAAAGAAGAAAAGAGAGTCATAAACCCCCAGCTCCAGAACTGGAAGGAATACATTTCTATTGTTTAAGCCACCCAATCTGTGGTATATTATTAGGCAGACCAAGCAGACTAAGATAATAGCGCTCAGTATTGTCCATAGAGAGAAAGTAGATTCATGGGCACTTCCTATTTTTGATGTTAATGTAAATAACATATACTTAAACATTTCATTTTCTGTTTATACAGAAAAATGAAATTGATCTCAGTATTTAAGCTTGTATCAATGTCTTACTAATCTCTCTTGTTAAATGTTAACTATTGATCTAAAAATTTTTTTACAGTGTCCTAGAGTAACAATAATATATGTGAATAAAGAAAATATATTTCTTTATTTGCAATCTTAATTTTTCCTCCTGGTCTTACTGCGCTGACAAGGACCTAATTCATAAGGCCTGAGGTAGGATCTCATTTCTGACCATATCCTGGATAATTCTTGCAACCTTAGGGAGCTGCAGTCCAAAATAATTATATTGGGTCATAAGAATCTGGCACTATTGGCAGATATATGTTGATTAGCTCACATTTGTTTTTTTTATTCCTATCTTTCCTTATAATAGCAATTTATAAAAAGTTCAATTTATCTCTAGCTCACCAAAATGCAATCAGAAGTATCTGAGTCATAGGAGGTGCCTCCACTAGGCGAAAGTCAGAGAAGAAAATTGAAATGCAGAAAAATTGTGGAGATAGTTGAAACAGAGGGAGATACTTAATAAAAATGAGCATCAGGTTTCTGGCACACTCCAAGCTCACAAGGAAGAACTCTTCTTGAAGTTCTCCTTTGTCTTGGAAGTCAGATACAAACTACACCTAATCTGTTAAGCCCTCCCTTTTATAATTATCCCTTCTGCCTCTAAAAATATTAAGTCCACCCTCAACATACTTATTTCCATATGGAAATAAGTGGACTGCTATGGACTACTAATAAGTGGACAATATGGACTACTAAAAGGGATTTGAACAAGAAATACACTTATTTTACAAATAAAATGAAATATATACCTTAGAAATAACATTTAAAGGCAGAAGTAATTTCAGAAAAATAATGGGAACAGATTCATCAAAGAGATAACAACTGAATTGAATTTTTAAAAAGGACCCTTCCTGCTGCTGCTAAGTCACTTCAGTCGTGTCCAACTCTGTGCGAGCCCATAGGCGGCAGCCCACCAGGCTCCCCCATCCCTGGGATTCTC
The DNA here is from genome assembly GCF_032405125.1 of Capricornis sumatraensis. Lineage (NCBI taxonomy): Eukaryota > Metazoa > Chordata > Mammalia > Artiodactyla > Bovidae > Capricornis > Capricornis sumatraensis. The sequence continues at coordinate 98,496,427 of NC_091072.1, forward strand.
CAGGCAAGAACACTGGAGTGGGTTGCCATTTCCTTCTCCAATGCATGAAAGTGAAAAGTGAAAGTGAAGTCACTCAGTCGTGTCTGACTGCTAGAGACCCCATGGACCGCAGCCTACCAGGCTCCTCCGTCCATGGGATTTGCTAGGCAAGAGTACTGGAGTGGCATGCCATTGCCTTCTCTGAAAAGGACCCTTAGTTAAACCAAATACAGACTCAGAACCAGGCAAAGCAAGATGATTGGCCAAAGGAAACCCAAAATAAATGTCCCATATAAGTGATTCAAACTACCACGAAGGCACAACTCTTTCTCTGAGCCTTCTTGAATGTCTATCCGCACATACTGTTTTATCTCCTAACAAACACTTGTTTCACTGCAAAAAAAAAAGAAAAGAAAGAAAAAGGATAAAAATTGAAAATGTAGCCATGGGAAGGCACTAAGTACTCCATTCGTAGAGGAGAGGATACCTGTGGCTAGCAGTGGATGACAAAGCTTGTGGGCCAGCTTAGTAATCTATTTTAGAGACTCTTGAGGGCAAACAAAGATGAGTAAGGATATGCACTAGAGAAAGGTAGAGTCGTCTTAAGGTTCTTGGATGGTCAACTGACACAAAATTAAGTGGACATATTGTGCAGGAAAGGAAGAAGGAAGGAAAACATCGGAATCAAGGTAACCGTTTAGTAAACTATAACTTAGGCAGAACACGATGAGGACTCATAATAAAAAAGCGGTGAAAGTAAAAGGAAGGAATGTGTTTAAAGAATGCTCTAAAAATTCACCAACATAAAAATCACCGTTAGGGGGAAAATGCCTTCAGATATTGCCTAATACCCCGTTTATAAGCGGGCCTGCTCCCTGATTATAAACCTAGAAAATGCACTGGATGAGATTCAACATTCTATAGAATCAGATCACTAATTAAGAACGTGTTCTTCTATAGAAAGACTTAAAAAGAACGATTTCCGAAATCGTTGTCCTTTTTGGGAAATGTCAGAGCCTGGTTTGTATTCAAGAGGAATAATATCAGGAGATTTCTCTGATGCAGTCCTCTAAAATTTTGTCAGGAAGACAATACCTTGTTTATCCCCTGATTAATGTATTGCTTGTAAAGAACAGCTGAGGAGATCTAATGTGTCAGTCCATTTAAATACTGCCACTTTGCTTTTGTTGGAGCAGTGTGGCAATCTCACACCCTCGCACCACAGTGAGTAAGACTTTGGCAGTTGCTTCTGTAAATGTCTGATCAACCTTCATGCCTTAGGCAGACACAGGTGGAGAGAGAAGGAGGAAGACGGAGGAGTCCCTTTATATCCATATTTTCCAGAACTCCACTGACAGGCTGTGCATTTTCTGATTTATGTTGTGTGGGAAGAGAGCTAGGGAATGGCTCACTTCCTTTGCAGCTTGGCTTCTTTGAAAACTCAAAAACAGAAGCATGCGTTGTCAGCAAGTCAGACATACGGCCTTAACTTTTATGTGGAGTAATCAATTGTCTAATTATATGTATATAATTTCTTCTATTGGGATTATTTTACTTTATAATGTGGTTTGATTTGGCAGTGTGGTACCCTGGCCTTGAAGAATTTATTTCTTTTTTGGATTTTCTTACCTCGGTCAATGTGACCACCTTCTTGTTTAGTTAGGGCTCATGGAGTCCTTGACTCCTTCCCTACTCAGAACAGCTACATTATATATCCGAAGTCATTCCCAAATGCTTGCATCCCTCTCCATGCCCATAGCCTCTGCTCTGTTTTGTCTTTTTTTCAACTCTATTCTAAATAATTTCAGTAACCTATTAACATGTGTTCTTCACTCCAGCTTCCTCTCAGAAACCAATCCTTCACACTGCTGTAGAGGTTTACAAGTCCTGTGGTGAACTTCTTGATTTCATTTGTTTCTTTGTTTAACATCTCTTTAGCATTTCCACCCCCACCTCCCAGAACAACTTGTACCGATAAGTACAAATAACATCCATGCAATATCTTCCTATATATAGATTCAGGCAATTTTTATGATTTCATGACTTTCACAGTTACCTACGTGACCTCCTCCCCTTTTCTAAACCTAGAAATTACACTGGATGAGACTCAAAATAGATGTCTCCTCCCATGTGTACTTTCCCATCTTCTCTATGTTTAGGCATTGTGAACACACCCACTTTCTGTTCCCGTAGTGTTTTTATATGTTTCTGTTAGAAATTTTTATCTATTGTAGTTATTTTATGATATGGCATCCTATGCATGTATCAGACGGATCGTGCTTTGTTCCAAAATTTCATAGCTAATTACCACTAATCACTTGCACAAAGATATCTCGTGCTATCAAAATGAAAACAACAAAAAGTTCTTTATTTTTCCTAAAAAGGACACACACATATGATTATACTGCTACTGCTGCTAAGCTGCTTCAGTCGTGTCCAACTCTGTGCAACCCCAGAGATGGCAGCCCACCAGGCTCCCCCATCCCTGGGATTCTCCAGGCAAGAACACTGGAGTGGATTGCCATTTCCTTCTCCAATGCATGAAAGTGAAAAGTGAAAGTGAAGTCGCTCAGTCGTGCCCGACTCCTAGCGACCCCATGGACTGCAGCCTACCAGGCTCCTCCGTCCATGGGATTTTCCAGGCAAGAGTACTGGAGTGGGGTGCCATTGCCTTCTCCCATATGATTATAAGCTGTAAGCTGTCTGTAAATTCCTTAGCAATTTTTATAAACACCCTTCCCTTGAGTAATATCATTGGTTGAGAAGTGCTGAAATAACCTTATTTATCACTTGAGTCCTTAGCATAAAAAAGTAAGCACTCAAGTGACATGTTACCTGGCTGACTCAAAGAATAATTTTTAACTCATTTATTTCTAATAGATCTAACTTATTGTTATCATAGCTCCTCAATGCTACTTTTCAAGCATGCTCTTTGAACATAGTTGTAAAAATCCCTGATCTTTTGAGGATGATCTGAAACATTACTTCCTATTTCTCTTAATCACTGTCATCTACTGACCTGCAGACACTTACCTATTGAGTAAAATTTTTTAGTACCAACCATCTTTTCCTTTAACCCAACTCTTATCTGTAACCTATACTAATTCAGTAGTTGTACAGTTAGCTTCCTTCTGAACCCTGGAGTTCCAACCTTTCTATTTTTTTGAATTACTTATTTATCAGCTCCTAATCATTAATTTCCTCCTATTTTTTTTCTTCAAAATATAAAACTATTCTTTTGACCTCAGCCTTGCAGCAGCAACAAATCTTTTTCTTCTTTACAGTTAAGTCTCCTGAAAGAGTTGTATAAAGTGAAGTCTCTCAGTCATGTCCGACTCTTTGTGACCCCGTGGACTGTAGCCCACCAGGCTCCTCTGTCCATGGGATTCTCCAGGCAAGAATACTGGAGGGGGTTGCCATTTCCTTCTTCAGGGGATCTTCCTGACCCAGGGATCGAACCCACGTCTTCTGCATTGCAGGCAGATGCTTCACCATCTGAGCCACCAGGGAAGCCCTGAAAGAATTTATACATTCTTTACTTTTCTTTTTTCATTTATTTTTCAAACTACTGCCATCTATTTTCTATCTCTATGACACCAATTAAATGTTTTTCAGCAGTGATCTCTTTTTACTAAATTCAGTGGACAATTTTATGTTCTACCGTTTCTTAGTCTCTACCATGTGACATTAATGGCTTATTTCATTCTTTTGGAGGGCTTGCTTTGGCTATATTATTCCTGTCTCTAATCAGTCCTTTCTGTATCTATCCAGGTTTTTCTTCCTTTATCTTTTCCTTAAATATTGGCATTTTCCAGCATTCTGCCCCCTCATCTAGGCTGAGTATATCACTACTTATATAAAATCCTTCCATATATTTGCATTGTTTTCCAACAACATTGTTACTGTTCAGCTTGGAATTCTAGATTCTGTGCCCTGAATCTTCACTAGCCTCATGTTAACTCATGTTCATTCCATTTCATGTTGTGTATTCACACAAGTGATTTAATTTTCTCATTAACTCAATTTATCCAAATTTAAAATGGAAAAATAGTAATGCTTCCATCAGTGTTGAAAGGATTTTATGAGTAAATATCTGTAACATATAACACACGACAGTTCTTGGGACAAAGCCATAGATAACATTATCTACTGTTCTTCACTTCACTTCACTGTTCTTATTTAAGCATTTACTTTCTTCACACAATATTTTTTGGGAAACAGTCTGTGGATAACCTTCATCAGAATCATCTGGGATCAGTTTGCTAAAAAAACAAACCAAAAAAACAGATACCTGGCCGCATAGTAGACCTATAGAATTACAGTCTCTGGGGCCAGGATTTTAGCCATATTCCTTTTTAGCTAGCATTCTAGATTATCAGCTTTCCTAGGATAGTAGGAAAAGGAACATGGTTAAAAACCTAGTCTCAGGTGGTGCTAGTGGTAAAGAACACATTTGCCGGTGTAGGAGACATAGACTCAGGTTCGCCCCGGTCAGGAAGATCTCCTGAAGGAGGGCACGGCAGCCCACTCCAGTATTCTTGACTGGAGAATCCCATGGACAGAGGAGCCTGGTGGGCTGGACTACAGTTCACAGGGTCTCACAGAGCTGGACACAACTAAAGTGATTTAGCATGTGTATATATATATATATATATATATATATATATATATATATATATATATATATATATATATATATATGCACATAAAAATTGCCAAAGAAATGTAGGGGTTCAAATAGTTCTAAGAGAATCAGTTTCAGAATTCTCAGTTTCCACAAGTGCTATTCCTAAATCTAATCTCCCTGAGAATGTACTTGGGTTAGCATTGTTTTTGTTTTTGTTTTTTTACCACGCTTCCTCTTGTACCGGGTCCTCTAGTTCAGATAATTTGTTGCTGCTTAGTCTCTAAGTTGTGTCCAACTTTTTTGCCACCCCATGGTCTGTAGCCTGCCAGGCTCTTCTGTCCATGGGATTTCCTATGCAAGAATACTGGGGTGGGTTGCCATTTCCTTCTCCAGGGGATCTTTCCAACCCAGGGATCAAACCCATATCTCTTGCATTTGCAGGTGGATTATTTACCACTGAACCACTTGGGAAGTTCATTTCACAAAACTAGACCTTATCTAACAACGGCATAGCATCACCATCATGTGCAATCCCTCGGAATGTTAAACACAGAGATAATTTAAAATATTGATGTTGATGTTGAGAAGGTAAATGTCAGTAATGACTATAAAATAAATCTTTCTGCAAGTACAGTGGTTTCTAATTACTTCCTTTCAACAAAATTAAAAGAGAATCAAATTGAGTTGTCAGCTTATAGATCATTAAACATAATTTTTAATAATGGATTACTGCAATTTGGGCCATGTAACACAAAATGAGTTCAAGGAGTCATGTTATATTGTTATTGTGAAACTCCTTCCAAATTCATCTACTTTTTTTATTTGAACAAAGTTTATCAGTGATTATTATTTTTAAAAAATCAGGAATTGATTGGTGTTAAAACGTTTATCACTGTAGCCGAAAATGATATTGACCCTTGTATACATGATCTGAACTGAAAGAGAGTATTTTTCATCTCATTAAAGGATTAATTTCCAGTGAAATTTTACTTTCATTTTATATCTTCATTATCAAATTTTGAAATGTATTTTCAGTCTTTTAGTAAACCATGTATTAATACTAGTCACAACAATGACTTGGTGACTTCAATCTTGAAGAAAAAACTTAAGACATAGAACTTTATAGACACAGACTATTTTAAAATTAGTTTAAAAATTATCATAGAAATCTAATAATGTAGTCATTAAAATTCTTGATAAGATATTTAAATTAAGATTAAATTCTCTGCTGAAAATAAAATGGACAGATGAGACAAAAGAGAAAAAATGAGTAGTGTTACCTTTTCAGCTACTGAATGAAAGCTTTTCATGTTTTTTTTTAAATGCTGGGTATCAAAAGAACTATGCTATTTTCATTCCATTGGCTATATCAAAAAGAATGACTAAATATATTTTCTTAGAATGCTTATATTTATAGTACTCTGGATATTACACTCTTTATAACTATTTAAAATTATGATGGAAATATTTAGATACCAAGTTGAATATTTGAAAGTTAATTTTTCAAAATTATCTTTGATTAGTAGACAAATGCAAATCACTTGAAGAACTCTGAGAAAACAGTGGGTCTCATATACACTAATCTTTGAGAACTAATACTCCACACCATGCTGCCTTTTTAAGTAGTATTAAAAACTCAGGCACATAATATCATGGTATGAAGTTACTTTGAATAGGTAAAGAGCACTGAGTGCCTTAAAGTAATTGACACTATGAAAAAGTTTTGTATTACACTCTTACCTAGAGAATATCTTACTTTTCATTTATTCATTAGCTAATCTAAGTCATTCATTCCTTCATTGTTACTATTTGTTGATCACCAAATATTTTCAAGAACCTGCTCTAATTGTGATTCTTTTCTGTTATATGTTATTACAAAATATTGAGAGTATGTGCCCTGTGATATACAGTAGGTCCTTGTTGGTTATCTATTATATATATAGTGTTATGTGTATGTTAATCCAAAACTCCTAATTTATCTCTCTTCCTCTCCTCCCCTTAGGTAACCATAATTTTGCTTTTGAAGTCTGTGAGTCTGTTTCTGTAAAAGAGTGCATTTATATAAATTTTTTTATTTCACTTATAAGTGATATATGATATTTGTCTTTCTCTGCCTAACTTCACTTAGTGTGGAATCTCTAGGTCCATCCAGATTGCTCCAAATGGCATTATTTCATTTTCTTTTTTATGGCTGAGTAATGTTACATATTTACACATATTTTTCCATGTTTCTGTCAATGGTATTTAGGTTGTTTCCATGTTTGGGCTATTGTAAACAGTGCCTCTATAAATATTGGGGTGCATGTATCTTTTTGAACTAGAGTTTTTTCTGGATATATGCCCAGGAGTAGTCTCACTTGATCATATGGTAACTCTATCTTTACCTTTTTAAGGAACCTCCATACTGTTCTCCATAAGGCTGTACCAATTTACATTCCCACCAACAATATAGGAAGGTTCCTTTTTCTCCACACCCTCTCCAGCATTTGTAATTTGTGGTATTTCATGGCCAAGCTCAGTATTGATATTCTCTGTTAAGTAGTGGGCTACAGTAAAATTGAATAATATGTTTGTTAACAAACACACTCAGATCTGAAATTAGCTTTTCCCTTTATTAACTGTCAAGCAGGTAAATCATATTTTTCTAACATATGATTTTAGGCTAATAACAAATTTCTCAAAATGTTATCATGAAGGATAAATGAGAATATAAAGTGTCACACAGAGTGACGGAAAATAATCTATATAAAACTATCTACTTCCCCCTTTCGTGTCTCTGATTCTCTTAGAATAAGGTTCTAATTCCTTATCAGGGCCCCGTTTTGCTTCTCCAGCCTCATTTCATCCAATCTTTTCCTTACTCATTATATACCACCCAGCTGCTGCTTTTCTGCTAAGAATTCCGCAAAGGAACTGCACTTATTTTATTTTCATGATGGAATCTTCTACTTCTGGAACCACTAACTTTTTAAAAACCTTGAGCAAAATATGGCCTCCAAAGTATTTTACCTGAATTTTTGTCTGTGTAACCCTTGAACCACCTTGAATCACATTTGTTTTGTTTCATTACACTTTCTCAATTTGTCTACTTGAATTTCTGCATGTATAATACATATACAGACATATGTATATACACATACATATACACATGTACATATTCTCTTTCTATTGATCTGAGTTCCATGAATGCATGGATTATATCTTCCAACAGAGAACAGGTACTCTAAAATGTTTGTTGATAATATAAATGGATGAATATTATTAGTATTGTAGTACTTCCCAAGATCTGAAACAAATCAACCAATGTAAATTTTATTGTGCACGAAGATTATTGTTGTTGTTTAGTCACTAAGTCATGTCCAACTGTTTTGCAACCCATGACGGTAGCCTACAGGCTCCTCTGTTCATGGAATTCTCTAGCCAAGAATACTGGAGCGGGTTGCCATTTCCTTCTCCAGGGGATATTCCCAACCCAGGGACTGAACCCGTGGCTCCTGCATTAGCATGCCAATTCTTTACACTGAACTTCCAGAGAGGCACCAAGAATAAAAAATATCAAATTTTGAATTTAAACAGTTAACTAGATTTTTAAAATATATAATTACTTTGTTTAAAAAGTTTATGAAACATAGAAGTTTATATAAAGAGACTAATTAGAAAGCATTGTGAGATGCAAATGAAACCCCATCAATAGCCTACTACATTAACTCTGTGTTACTGAAGGAAAGCTGATCAAGTACATTGCCAATAAAGGTGGATTTTTTTAAATTAGAAAGTATTCGCAGTAGACTTAATTTATAAACTGTTGAAGTCTAGTGAACTGTCCGAGTTTTCATGGTAAAGTTTACCTTTGAATCAAGTTTTACACAGGTATCAGGAAAAAAAATAAAAGTAATCATCAGGAATATTTCACACATTTCTTGACTAGATGGATAAAAGCTTAAGACATATCGGTGGAGAAATGTCCACAACCAAACAGTGGCCTGTACATTAAAGAAGAGTACATTATAGAAATGGAAAAGAGATTAAGAAAAGGTTTTGAAAGCTCTGAATGCTGCTCCATTAAATTGTATGAAAAGCATTACTTCTGAATGAAATGACCCACTGTGTTAAGATGCAATTCAAAATTTCAGAGTGTATTGAGTTCAAAATGTTTCTTCAGTTCTGAAGAAAGTGGACATTTATATTTGACCTTTTACAATAATATGTTGCCTGAGCTTAGGTGATAATTCACAGATATAAATTGTTCTCGTGTCCTTCAGTTTAGAAAGGAAACCAAAATATGGTGACAACTCAAAATGCCACTAGGATATTACATAGGAAATCAGTATAAGAGTAAATTAATTCATGAAACAAGTAAGGAAAGAATGCCTATAAAATTCTGTTTAAGTTTGTGGTTTGCATGCTTCAGTTATCAAAAATTTCTACTAATTACCTGACATTCATTACTGGTAGCCGAAAAATAGCCTATTGGTATATATGAATAACAATAATGATATGTAGGGATTTTTTTAACTTACAGAGGAATTTGGCATTCATTTATTCTTTTAATATCTGCAATCATTCTTAAAACTGCCATCTCACCCTTATCACCCACCACTTAGCTTCATTTTTAAGCTGAACAAACTAATGCCCATAAGAAAAAGTGGCTTGAGTTATGTCACACAGGTGATAAATAGTAGATGCAGGATAGAAGTCTGGCTTTGACCCTGTTTAATGTTTTCTTGTGAGCTTAGTCACTCAGTCGTGTCCAACTCTTTGCGAACCCATGGACTGTATCCCACCAGGCTCCTCTGTCCATGGAATTCTCCAGGCAAGAATACTTGAGTGAGTTGCCTTGCCCTTCTCCAGGGAATTTTCCCAACCCAGGGATCAATTCTTTGCGGGAAAATTCTTTACCATCTGAGCCACCAGGGAAGGCCAAATGTTTCCTTACCAAATGGGTTTAATAAATTGCCAATGGATTATGAGAAGGCAAATATGGATCTATATCAAAGATAAAAAGTAAGCTGTTGGGGTTATTTTGTGATTAATACCAGAAAAGATTTGCATGTGCAACACACTGGAATCCTCAGGATCACATGCCTTCTTTGGATCACATTTTGGGCAGACATAGGTTGGTGATACCATAGAAATATCAAAACTTTCTGAAAATAATGTAGAAACAAATATTTTCCTTAAAGTAGATTAATTATAGGCATCTGCCTAGAACTATTTCAGAGGCTAATAATGTATATAATATAAATATGTAAATTTAAGTGATAGGCAATCTGTTTCCCTCCATGAGAATTTTGGAAGATGCATGAATGTTTTAAAAAGTCATCAGGGAGTTATTTATTTTCGATGTTTAACATTGCAGCCAGATGTGCACAGGTGATTAATAAATAATTACTGGATTTTTAAAATGAAATTCAGTACCTACATATAGCCTAGTTGGGGGGAAAATGGAAGAAAAAGATGAATTTAAGTTTTAAAAGAGTTAAATAATGCCCCACCCTGAAACTGAGAAATAATTTATGCTAGAAAAAATGCATCCACTTCTTAAAGCATATCTCAGGAATTATCTTTGAAGGGAAGATATTACTTACTGTGCCATATTACATACATATGCCATATTACATATGTTGAATGGTTCTATGAAGACCTACAAAAACTTTCAGAACTAACACCCAAAAAAGATGTCCTCTTCATTATACGGGATTAGAATGCAAAAGCAGGAAGTCAAAAACACCTGGGGTAACAGGAAAATTTGACCTTGGAATACGGAATGAAGCAGGGCAAAGGCTAATAGAGTTTTGCCAAGAGAACACACTGGTAATAGCAAACACCCTCTTCCAACAACACAAGAGAAGACTCTACACATGGACATCACCAGATGGTCAACACCAAAATCAGATTGATTATATTCTTTGCAGCCAAAGATAGAGAAGCTCCACAGTCAGCAAAAACAAGACCAGGAGCTGACTGGCTCAGATCATGAACTTCTTATTGCCAAATTCAGACTTGAATTGAAGAAAGTAGGGAAACCCAATAGACCATTCAGTTCAGTTCAGTTCAGTTCAGTCGCTCAGTCATGTCCAACTCTTTGTGACCCCATGAATCACAGCATGCCAGGCCTCCCTGTCCATCACCATCTCCCAGAGTTTATTCAAACTCACGTGCATAGAGTCGGTGATGCCATCAAGGAATCTCATCTTCTTTCATCCCCATTTCCTCCTGCCCCCAATCCCTCCAGCATCAGAGTCTTTTCCAATGAGTCAACTCTTCACATGAGGTGACCAAAGTACTGGAGTTTCAGCTTTAGCATCATTCCTTCCAAATAACACCCAGGACCGATCTCCTTTAGAATGGACTGGTTGGATCTCCTTGCAGTCCAAGGGACTCTCAAGAGTCTTCTCCAACACACACAGTTCAAAAGCATCAATTCTTTGGTGCTCAGCTTTCTTCACAGTCCAACTCTCACATCCATACATGACCACTGGAAAAACCATAGCCTTAACTAAATGGACCTTTGTAGGCAAAGTAATGACTCTGCTTTTCAATATGCTATCTAGGTTGGTCATAACGTTTCTTCCAAGGAGTAAGCGTCATTTAATTTCATGGCTGCAGTCACCACCTGCAGTGATTTTGGAGCCCAGAAAGATAAAGTCTGACACTGTTTCCACTATTTCCCCATCCATTTCCCATGAAGGGATGGGACCATATGCCATGATCTTGGTTTTCTGAATGTTGAGCTTTAAGCCAACTTTTTCACTCTCCTCTTTCACTTTCATCATGAGGCTTTTTAGTTCCTCTTCACTTTCTGCCATAATTCAGGAATGACCTAAATCAAATCCCTTATGGTTATACAGTGGAAGTGAGAAATAGATTTAAGGGCCTAGATCTGATAGAGTGCCTGATGAACTATGGACTGAGGTTCGTGACAGTGTACAGGAGACAGGAATCAAGACCATCCCGATGGAAAAGAAATGCAAAAAAGCAAAATGGCTGTCTCAGGAGGCCTTACAAATAGTTGTGAAAAGAAGAGCAGTGAAAAGCAAAGGAGAAAAGGAAAGATATATCCATTTGAATGCAGAGTCTAAAGAATAGCAATGAGAAGTAAGAAAGCCTTCCTCACCAATCAAAGCAAAGAAATAGAGGAAAAAAACAGAATGGGAAAGACTAGAGATCTCTTCAAGAAAATTAGAGTTACCAAGGGAACATTTCATGCAAAGATGGGCTCTATAAAGGGCAGAAATGGTCTGGACATAACAGAAGCAGAAGATATTAAGAAGAGATGGCAAGAATACACAGAAGAACTGCACAAAAAAGATCTTCATGACCCAGATAATCACGATGGTGTGATCACTCACCTAGAGCCAGACATCCTGGAATGTGAAGTCAAGTGGGCCTTAGAAAGCATCACTATGAACAAAGCTAGTGAAGGTGATGGAATTCCAGTTGAGCTATTTCAAATTGTGAAAGATGATACTGTGAAAGTGCTACACTCAATATGCTAGCAAATTTGGAAAACTCAGCAGTGGCCACAGGACTGGAAAAGGTCTGTTTTCATTCCAATCCCAAAGAAAGGCAATGCCAAAGAATGCTCAAACACCCACACAATTGCACTCATCTCACACGCTAGGAAAGTAATGCTCAAAATTCTCCAAGCCAGGCTTCAGCAATACATGAACTGTGAACTTCCAAATGTTCAAGCTGGTTTTAGAAAAGGCAGAGGAACCAGAGATCACATTGCCAACATCTGCTGGATCATGGAAAAGCAAGAGAGTTCCAGAAAAATATCTATTTCTGCTTTATTGACTATGCCAAAGCCTTTGACTCTGTGGATCACAATAAACTGTGGAAAATTCTGAAAGAGATGGGAATCCCAGACCACCTAACCTACCTCTTGAGAAACCTATATGCAGGTCAGGAAGGAACAGTTAGAACTGAACATGGAACAATAGACTGGTTCCAAATAGGAAAAGAAGTACGTCAAGGCTGTATATTGTCACCCTGCTTATTTAACTTATATGCAGAGTACATCATGAGAAACACTGGGCTGGAGGAAGCACAGCTGGAATCAAGATTGCCGGGAGAAATATCAATAATCTCAGATATGCAGATGACACCACCCTTATGGCAGAAAGTGAGGAACTAAAGAGCCTCTTGATAAAAGTGAAAGAGGAGAGTGAAAAAGTTGGCTTAAAGCTCAACATTCAGAAAACCAAGATCATGGCATCCAGTCCCATCACTTCGTGGGAAATACATAGGAAAACAGTGGAAACAGTGTCAGCCTTTATTTTGGGGGGCTCCAAAATCACCTTAGATGGTGATTGCAGCCATGAAATTAAAAGACGTTTCCTCTTTGGAAGGAAAGTTATGACCAACCTAGATAGCATATTGAATAGCAGAGTCATTACTTTGCCAACAAAGGTCCGTCTAGTCAAGGCTATGGTTTTTCCAGTAGTCATGTATGGATGTGAGAGTTGGACTGTGAAGAAAGCTGAGCACTTAAGAATTGATGCTTTTGAATGGTGGTTTTGGAGAAGACTCTTGAGAATCCCTTGGACTGCAAGGAGATCCAATCAATCCATTCTGAAGGAGATCAGTCCTGGGTGTTTATTGGAAGGACTGATGCTAAAGCTGAAACTCCAATATTTTGGCCACCTCATGCGAAGAGCTGACTCAATGGAAAAGACTCTGATGCTGGGAGGGATTGGGGGCAGGAGGAGAAGGGGAGGTCAGAGGATGAGATGGCTGGATGGCATCACTGCCTCGATGGACAGGAGTTTGCATAAACTTCGGGAGTTGGTGATGGACAGGGAGGCCTGGGGTGCTGCAATTCATGGGGTCGCAGAGTCGGACATGACTGAGCGACTGAACTGAACTGAACTGATGCCACTTTTTCCTTAAAGATCTTTACTTTAAGATAACAGATGAGCATTAAAATAAAAAAAGGGAAAGGAATTCTCATACACATTATAACATGGATAAACCTTATTATATTTAATGGATAAACATTACTCTTCATGAAATAAACAACATCATAAAGGAACAAATATCATATGATTCTGCTTAAATCAGATACCTAAGTAGTCAAATTCATAGAGACCAAAGTTAAAATGTTGGTTGCCAAGGGCTGGTTAACAGGAGGAATGGAAAGTTATTATTTAATGGATACAAAATTTCTGTCCTGGAGATGGATGGTGACAATGGTGTCACAACCATATGAGTATACTTAATACCACTGAACTGTACACTCAAAATGATTGAGATGATAAATTTTATTTTGTGTGTATTTCATCAGTATTTTTCAAAAGCTCATTGTCTAGTTGTCTTCTTTCTCTGATCCTCAGGTTTGATCTACGTATCCACTGGAAATCTCTAATGACTCAACATTGCAAGACGTATGTATTAGTTCCTACCTTCATTTCACTTTCCCATTAGGCAGAGACACCATCCACGTATTTGCCCAAACTAGAAAGCTAACGATCAACTGTGACACATTTTCCTCCTTCCTCATTCCCACCACAAAATAGGTACTAAGTCCTTATTTTTTTCTACTTTAATAATATCTCTCAAATATCATACTTTCATCTATCTCATGATCCAGTACCTAGTTCAAGTAACCATAACTTCTTACCTGTGTTATCACAGTGAACTTCTAATTAGACTCTTTACCTATAGTCTTAGCCCATTTCTGAACAATTTTTGACATCATAGTCAGAGTCTTATTTACAAAATGCATATCTGTTCAGTTCTCTACTTAATATTAAATTCCTCCCCATAGACTTCAGGATAAAGAGTAAATCTCAGTGTAGCATAAAATATTTGCCTTCTTTGGACTCAAAATTTTTTCTAATTCTTTGCATTCAGTCAACAAGTATTTAGAGAGCACTTTCTATATGAAAAGTTCTCTACTAGGTACTGGTAGTAAATGTTGAATAAAACAGGCAGAATCTATGGTTTCATGGAATATATAGCCTAGGTTAGGATGTATAGACATTAATTTAAAAAATCATGCAGATAATGTATATTGACAAGCAATGATGACTGCTGAGGAGGAAAGATAGAGAATGGTGTGAGAATATATTAGTTCAGCTTCCCTTGTAGCTCAGTTGGTAAAGAATCTGCCCACAATGCAGGAGACCGGGTTTGATCCCTGGGTTGGGAAGATCCCCTGGAGAAGGAAATGGCAATTCACTCCAGCATTCTTTCCTGGAAAATCCCAAGGACAGAGCAGCCTGGCAGGTTACAGTCCATGGGGTCGCAAGAGTTGCACATGATTTAGCGACTAAAACACAGAAACAGTCTCAGCGTCTGGAAAAGCCTCCTGCAAAGAGATGATATTTGAGTTGAGATTTCCAAGTTTTCTGTGAGTTTTAATTATACAAAGCGGGGAAGGTAAATTTCAGTTAGAGAAAACATGTACGCTCAATTAAGCAAGATGGAAGATAGTGCATTTGAACCACTAAAAACACTCAGTTGATCACAAAGAGAGAGTGGTGGTGCAAGGGGAAGCTGGCTAGGGTCCTGAACTCTCTCTACAAGCAATAATTTAGGCATTTTGATTTCTTCTCTCTGTCATGCTCTCTCTCATCTCTTGCTATTGCATACTTTGTTGCTTCTATTGGGAACATCCCTCCTGAGTCTTGAACCTGATTCATCCTTGAACAATCAGTTGAGGTTTCCTCCTCAGCTGGGTTAGGTGCTCTGCTTGTGTTCATTCCCCAGGCTGTGTGTAACTCTTGCACAGCACTTTCTGTGCTGTGGTTTTGACTAGAGCATTAATGTCAAGGGAAGGAGTTGAATAACATGATGCTTTGGTTTTTGTTTTGTTTTTATTGGTGTATACTTGCTATACAATGTTGTGTTAGTTTCTGTTGTACAACAAAGTTCACCATCCATACATATACATATAGCCCTTCTTTTTCAGATTTCCTTCCCATTTAGGTCATCACAGAGAACTGAGTGTAGTCCCTGTGCCATACAGCAGGTTCTCATTAGTTATCTATTTTGTACATAGCAGTGTGTATATGTCATTCAGGCCTCTTTGTATCTCTAGCACCTCATACAATTTCTAGTGCCGTTTCATCAACGAATATTTATTGAGCATTTGATATGGGAAAGTCCTAAAATAGAAACATTGAAGAATATGGAGTTGTATAAAAACCACCTTTAAGGAACTTGGTGTTTGTTACAAACGATATATGGAGAACAGCATCTGGGTTTGTACTTTCCTGAGCCCAGATGTGCACAGAGGGGACAGATACAACAGCTTCCTTAGATAACACTTTGAGGGCAATCATTTATTAGTGTATAACAAATAATTAGGTCTTTTATGAAATCATATTCATCTCATGTGCCTTCCAGCTTTTTATTTTTTTCTCTTAACACGATATTCAATAGAAACTTAAGTATATGAGAAATCTACAGAAAAAACAAAAAAAAAAAAATTAAAGAGTTCCATTATGTTAACACTCTGTTCAACAGGCCAGTGCCATCTGTCAGAATATTTAATTCAAATATTACATTTTACTAGCTTTCTTTCTAGTTGACTGTATATTTCTATAAGCTATTTTCTACATCCCTCTTTTTATGTACAATTTTCGCTAACTCTACCTTAAATTTATGTTTCGATTCTCTTTTAACATAATTTTAACCCCACAACAACAACACAAAATCAATATCGACCTCAGAAATTTAGTTATAACTCTGTTCAAATCTACTGACACCATTATTATTCAGTTTGCCTAGATTTGGCCTTTCTAATGAAACTTTAGATCTTATACTTTGTGTGGGTGTAGAATATATTGAAATTATAGAACCTTCTGGAGTAGAAATGACATTTAGATCTTCAAGTGTGTTTTTATACTTTCCAGTGTACAGAGAACAGTAACCACTGAGAATTAACCTTGTAGAAGTGTTGTATATCTTAATAAATTGGGAAAAACTAACATAGCTCTTTGTTGAAGAAAACATTTTTAAAGACTCTGATAATCCTATGGTAAGGAATTCTTTTGACATTGCCCAAAGCTGTTTTACCATAGACATCATATTTTCAGGGATGTCTACTGAGACATGGCATTCTTAAAATTTTAAGAATGCTTTGGGAAATAAACACTAATATGATAAATCCTTTTAACTATAAATAAATCAAATGAAACTTACATTAGTAATGACATAATACCATCACCAAGGTAGGAGTCCAGGATTTGGTCTGTACAATCAAATTGCAGTTCTGTTACTTATGAGTTATTTAATCTTGAGCAAATCATTTTCCTTATCTTTAAAGTAGAGATATTGGGACTTCCTTGGCAGTCCATTGGTTAAGACTTTGCCTTCCAATGCAGGGGATGTGAGTTTAATCCCTGGTTGAGGAGCTAAGATCCCATATGCCTCATGGCCAAAAAGCCAAAATGTGAAACAGGAGAAATATTGTAATGAGTTTAATAAAGACCTTTAAAATGATTCACAAAAAAAAAAGAAAGAAAAAAAAAACTTTAAAAAATAAAAAAGAAAGTAGAGATACTAATAATGACTCAAAAGATGCTTCATTCTTTTCTCTAAGTCTTTTCCTCTTATTCCTTCTTCCATTTATACCCTTGTTTCTCTTTTACTTTTTTTCAATCACTGTAATTCCTCTTTTCCTTCTTTTTTCTTCCATTCCTCTTCTTCTTTGCTTTTTATTCTCAGTTTTCTCTCAAACTCAAGATCCAGTAAGTTTCACATAACCGTCTCCCAATCTTCCACTGAGGTGCATACTCAGTTGATCAGTCATACCTGACTCTTTGTGACCCTTTGGACTGTAGCCCACCAGGCTCCTCTGTCCATGAGATTTTCTAAGCAAGAATACTGAAGTGTGATGCATTTCCTCCTCCAGGTTGGTGTCCAAGAATTCTGGGCCCCAGATGAATGCTCCTTTGCCATCATTCTGTAGAACATCAGACTGATGGATCTTGGCCCTGAATTCACAGTGCCAGAGAATGTTCAGGGGAGCAGTTTATGGTAAAATGAGCTTGAATGCGTTAGTCACTGTCCTATCTGACTCTTTGTGACCCCATGGACTGTAGCCTGCCAGGCTCCTCTGTCTGTGGAGTTCTCCAGGCAAGGATACTGGAGTGGTTAGCCTTACCCTTCTTCAGGGGATCTTCCCAACCGAGGGATTGAACCGAGGGATTTCCTGCATTGGAGGTGGATCCTTGACTGTCTGAGCCACCAAGGAGACCCATAAAATGAGCTGAGGGAAAAGCAAATATTCAGAACCCAGAGAATCCCTAGCTGTCAAAGCTCTGAGGACACCTTCCTTCCCAGCCCTTCAGAGCTTTGAGTCCTGTCGTCTTCCCCGTGAAGGAACCCTGGCAGACGCGATAACAGCATGGCCTCATGAGCATCACTGATGGGAGGCTGCATATCCTTAGCCAAGTTTGCAATTTATTTTATCTCCCATGGACTTTCCAAGGACCCCAAGTCTCACTGCTAATTGATTCACACTTGAGACAGAACTTTCAACAATAATACAGTCCTACAATCTCTGTGCAAATGACTGAAATTTTCTCCTGTCAACTTCTTTTGTATTAGGCTCTGTATCAATTCCATTTAAAAAATTACCGGAAAACTATAATAGAAAGTGTTTATGACTGAGACTACACCGATAGGATAGAGCTACAAGATCTGAAGAAGTCTAGTTTTATAAGGTGGGAAATAAAATCCACCATGCAGCTCTCAATTTACCCCACTGCAATGAGAACTTTTGTTGTGAAAGTTAGGGACTTAAAGCTTCATGGATAAAGGGAATTTTATGCTTCAATAATACTGTTTTAAATGCTACACCCTTCAATGTTAAAATACTGACTGGTAAGGCCTTGCCCAGGGATTTTCATGTTGAATATTGAAAAGAGAAGAAAATCACAATACTCAGAGCATTCTTAAAATGGGACAATCAGCCTTAGGCAAAATTGGTATAAATCAAAAAAGTACCCTAGAATTTGAGGCATTGTGTTGTAAGGCTTCAAATTTTGAGATCAGTTTCCTGGCTTCTTGGGAACTGAAGCAGAAGATTGTTACTTTTTTTTTAATGAAGGGCTTTTAGTAGAGTTTTTTAGTTTTTATT
Source organism: Capricornis sumatraensis (assembly GCF_032405125.1). Lineage (NCBI taxonomy): Eukaryota > Metazoa > Chordata > Mammalia > Artiodactyla > Bovidae > Capricornis > Capricornis sumatraensis. Next base: position 98,515,128 of record NC_091072.1, read on the forward strand.
TAGTAGAGTTTTATTTCTATGCAACGCAGAATTGACAAACCTCCTCTGTAATCTCTCTTCTTGGCACACAGTATTACCTACAGTTTTGAAGTAAGGATGATGCTTACAACAGCTTTTTGGGGGAATGTTACATTGATCTCTTAAATTATAAACAATACAAAATATAAAAATTGTGAGAACTGACACAATTTTGCCTTAAAGAGTACTAGACTAGAACTTGTCATATTATATTTAAAGAAGACTTGGAGTGCTCATTGATGTTCACGATTTTAATATTTCTGAAGACCGTTACAGTGGCCTGGATATGTTCTGAAAGCAAACCTTTTAAATTTGTTTTTTAAACTATTTTAAATAAATCCTATTTTAACACAGGCTACATGACTGTAGCCATGAAATTAAAAGATGCTTGCTCCTTGGAAGAAAAGCTATGACCAACCTAGACAGCATATTAAAAGGCAGAGACATTGCCAACAAGGGTCCATCTAGTCAAAGCTATGGTCTTTCCACTTGTCATGTATGGATGTGAGAGCTGGACCATAAACAAGGCTGAGCATGAAAGAACTGATATTTTTGATCTAGAGAAGACTCTTAAGAGTCCCTTGGACTGCAAGGAGATAAAACCAGTACATCCTAAAGGAAATCAGTCCTGAATATTCACTGGAAGGACTGATGCTAAAGCTGTAGCTCCAATATTTGGCCACCTGATATAAAGAGCTGACAGGATAGAGCTCATTAGAAAAGACCCTGATGCTGGGAAAGATAGAAGGCAGGAGGAGAAAGGGCAGCAGAGGAGGAGATGGTTGGATGGCATCACCAACTCAATGGACATGAGTTTGAGCAAGCTCCTTGAGATAATGAAGGACAGGGAATCCTGGCCTGCTGCAGCACATGGAGAGGCAAAGGGTTGGACACAACTGAGCGACTGAACAACAAAAACCACGAAAAGATAACTGAAACTAAAGATGGACAAAATATCTGAACAGCCATATCAGAAAAGTGGAAATCCAAAAGGTTAATAAACATAGGGAAAGGTGATCAATTTCACTGATAAAGAAAGAGCAGTTTTTTAAAACTATAGTACTATTTTGTATCAACTAATTGGCAAAAATTAAAAAAGTCAGATAATAACCAGTGTTGGTGAGCACATGAAACAATAGGAAATTTCATGCACTATAGGGATTGTGTCTAAATTTGTAAACTTCTAGTAAAGAAATGCATATTTTATAACTCTGAGTTTCTATACTAAACAAAATCCCTAGAAATAAATGTACACGTCCATTAAGAGATGCACAAGAGATGCCTACAAGATTGTTCACAGCAGCATCAATTCTAAAAGAAAAAAAGCTGGAAACAAATATTTATCAAGAGTAAAAGGTTAAATAAGTCATGGTCAAGTCATGGTTAAATAAGTCAAGCTAAATAGAAAATTAGAATAATTATTGTCACAAAAGTCAAAGAGGCTGATATAGGAGAGAGATTGATGATAGAAATGACACACATTAAGAGGATGGCTTCTAAGTTCTGAAAATGTTGTATTTCTTAACTTGGTAGCAGTTACATAGTGTTGCTTTATAACCATAATCTAACTTCACATACATGATGTATGTCACATACATAGTTTGTATACTTTCGGTATATGTAGGATATTTCACAATTGAAAAGACTATTGTTCAGTCACCTGTAGAGCCAAGAACTGTCTTAATTCAGTAATGAGCATGTTCATTAACCTTAAAAATCAGAGATTTTTGTCTGACTTGAAGGTTTTCCCAGTTCTGAGCCCTTCAATAGGAATCTGCAACTGCCTCATATGGAAAAGAGGGAGTTACTGACCTGTATATCTCAGGCTTGCCCATCTCCTTCTGTACCCTTCCGCTGGCTGCCTACCCCTTGCTCTTTCTTCCTCTAGTGTTGGGGACAATAGAGAAATGAGTGAGGAGGGAAAATAAAGGTGTTATTTAACAGGTACTGTCAGCATCAGGTTTTCGTGTTACTCGGCATGCTGAAAGCTGACTCTTTTCCTCCTGAAGTTAGTTCCTGTGAGATCGCCCAGTGGGGACATCTGACTGCATCTGCCTCAATGGGGCAATGCCTTTCCTGTGGCTGGACACTAAAAAAAGAACATTCAAATTGAAGATGATGAAAATATAATCTTCAGCTTCTGCCTCCATGGGTACCAGGGCAATCTCTTTGTTGTACTGCTTATTGCAAGAAACAATCTTGATGGAGGTTCCCAATTCAATGATCCACCTGAATCTTGCTCACCCAGGAGGCCCACATCTGCACCGCAGGAAAGGAGCTCCTGTCCCCATTACTCCAGTGCAGCAAGTGTTAGAGTTCTCCAGAGTGAGCCCGATTTCAGCGCATGTGCCTCTGGGACTAAACTCAAGTTCTGAGTTAAAATTCAGCCCCATGGAGGGCTAGAGTAGAAAGGAGAAATATAACAGCACTCTCTCCAAAGTTCTTGCAACAACCTTCATGTCCTAGTCCCTTTATGATTAATACTCATGTATCTATTTGGAGAGGGCAATGGCAACCCACTCCAGTGCTCTTGCCTGGATAATCCTGTGGCTGGAAGAGCCTGGTAGGCTGCAGTCCATGGGGTCTCTAAGAGTCGGACACTTACTGAGTGACTTCCCTTTCACTTTTCACTTTCATGCTTTGGAGAAGGAAATGGCGACCCACTCCAGTGTTCTTGCCTGGAGAATCCCAGGGACAGCGGAGCCTGGTGGGCTGCCATCTATGGGGTTGCACAGAGTCGGACACGACTGAAGCGACTTAGCAGCAGCAGCATGTATCTATTAAATGGGGGTTTTGCTAAAACTTTGTTGTTGTCATCACTGTTACTGTTTTGTCTTTTGGAAGGTAAGAATTCTTTCTGTCTTATGGTTTTTTCAGTCTTTTGAGACCTTAGTAAAAAATTGGTCCCATTTTAACAACTTGTCACAATACTTTCTACCATTCCACACCACACCTGGACATATGGATCCTTCATGCCCTAAACCTTAACTGAGTGATGCTTTTTGACTTTTGCTGGCTTTCCTTCCCACCAGTCCTTAGCATAACAGAATAACAGAAAGCTGATCTATGTCTCTTATCTACTGTGTTTTCCTCTCCCAGTCTCTGCTCTGTCTTTATAGGACTACTACACTTTTATGATCCATTTACTGCATACTGAAAGATTTCAGAAGAGAGAAATATTAGCTTTGCAAGTAATATAATCAGAATACTAGGAAATAGTTCTTATTCTGCCCCATGGTGCCTAGAAAAGTGCTTTGTTTAAGGCTATTTCATAAATGAATTACAAAATAAATGAAACAAAAAAATTTTCCCGACAGTGAGCTTAAAAGAAAACATGCTTCTTGCACTGTATACTGTATATTATTAAGATGGTGAAAGTGAAAGTGTTAGTAGCTCAGTCTTGTCTCACTCTTTGCAACCAGACTGCCAGGTTCCTCTGTCCATAGAACTCTCCAGACAAGAATACTATAGCGAGTAGTCATTCCACTCTCCAGGAGATCTTCCTGATCCAGGGATGAAACCCAGGTCTCCTATATTGCAGGCAGATTCTCCATCTGAGCCACCAGGGAAGCAATGCTCTGCCAAATATTTATGTGACAGCTAAATAATAATCTAAGCAATGAAAGAAAAACTCTATAATTTTTCTTTCTTAGGTTTTATGATTTCCATTGAATGTGTTTGTGTGTATATTTGATGAGCTTCTAGTATTATCAGAAATTTTCAATTATTGTGAAGCTGAAGCTAGTATATCTTACTGAAACAATTTCTCTCAGCATGTAACTCCATCTTAGGAAAGAACTTAAAACATTTGATGGATCACTTTGCTTCTGTTTGATTTTATTCATTTTGGCAACTGTGTAAATTTCATTATAATCATTGTGTGCATAGAAGTATAATAACTACCCCTTTACTTTACCAATTTTACATTAAATGAATACCAGAAATGAGCTTGATGGAAAAGAAAGAAAAATAAAAAGGCCTCAGTTCTTTATTTCTTAACTTGAAAAGAACAAAAATTTGCCATCAGAGACAAAAATACAGTTTTTGCTTGAAAACAACCAAATATGCTTTTGGATAAGCTCATGACATATTTCAACACATGAGATGATTGTTTCTAAGTTGGGGTGGTTGGTGCTCAAGTACCAGTGTTCACTGTGCTCAGGCACTTCAGTGGGGTACAACTCTTTGCAACCTTATGGACTGTAACCTGCCAAGCTCCTCTGTCCATGGGATTTTCTAGGCAAGAATACTGAAGTGAGTTGCTATACCCCTCCCTCCAGGGGATCTTCCCGATCCAGGGATCAAACCCACATTCTGTGCCTCCTGCATTGCATGTGGATTCTTTACCGCTAAGTCACAGGGGGAAGTCGCTTCATGTACCAAACTGAATGTAAATCTAAGACAAGTTACAAGGTACAAAAAATATAAAAATACACTCTAAGGATACATACACATTATAAACAAATAAATCAGTATTTTTTCCACATAGAACCTTTCTCCTCCCCCACTTTTTTTTCACTTAGCCTTTTTAAAACAATAAGTTCAGTTCAGTCTCTCAATAGCGTCTGACTCTTTGCGACCCCATGGACTGCAGCCAGCCAGGATTCCCTGTGCATCACCAACTCCTGGAGTTTACTCAAACTCATGTCCATCGAGTCAGAGATGCAATCCAACCACCTCACCCTCTGTCGTCCCCCACTCCTCCTGCCTTCAATCTTTCCCAGCATCAGGGTCTTTTCCAATGAGTCAGTTATTCGCATCAGGTGGCCAAAGTATAGGAGTTTCAGCTTCAGCATAGGTCCTTCCAATGAATATTCAGGACTGATTTCCTTTGGGATGAACTGGTTGGATCTCCTTGTGATCCAAGGGACCCTCAAAAGTCTTCTCCAACACCACAGTTCAAAAGCATCGATTCTTCGGTGCTCAGCTTTTTTTATAGCCCAACTCTCACATTCATACATGACTACTGGAAAAACCACGGCTTTGACTAGATGGACCTTTGTTGGCAAAGTAATGTCTCAGCTTTTTAATATGCTGTCTAGGTTGGTCATCACTTTTCTTCCAAGGAACAAATGCCTTTTAATTTCATGTTTGCAGTCACCATCTGCAGTGATTTGGGAGCCCAGCAAAATAAAGTCTGACACTGTTTCCGCTGTTTCCCCATCTATTTCCCATGAAGGGATGGGACCAGATGCCATGATCTTCGTTTTCTGAATGTTGAGTTTTAAGCCAACTTTTTCACCCTCCTCTTTCACTTTTATCAAGAGGCTCTTTAGTTCTTCTTCACTTTCTGCCATAAAGATGGTGTCATCTGCATATTTGAGGTTATTGATATTTCTCCTGGCAATCTTGATTCCAGCTTGTGCTTCATCCACCCTGCCTTTGCATGATGTACTCTGCATATAAGTTAAATAAGCAGGGTGACAATATACAGCCTTAATGTACTCCTTTCCTGAGTTGGAACCAGTCTGTTATTCCATGTCCAGTTCTAACTGTTGTTTCTTGACCTGCATACAGATTTCTCAGGAGGCAGGTCAGGTGGTCTCATATTCCCATCTCTTGAAGTATTTTCCTCAATTTGTTGTGATCCACACAGTCAAAGGCTTTGACTTAGTCAATAAGGCAGAAGTTTAAAACAATAAATAAGTGAAGTTTTTTTTTTAATTTCCTAGATATTTATCAAAGTGCTATAAGAAGACTTTCCTATTAGGTATAGCTTGGTGGTAACATATAATAGTGACTTATTAATGACCTTCAATATTTAAAACTTGTTAATAACCTTCAGTATTTTAGGGATGAAATCCAGTAATTGTAATCACTTGAATAAATAAGAACAAATAGAGTAGACTATAAATGTTCTCACCACAAAAAAAGAAACAGTAATTACATGAGATGATGGAGGGTTAGCTAATGTGATAGTTGCAATCAAATTGCAATATATAAATGTATCAAATGACCATACTATACACCTTAAACCTATACCACGTTATGTTTCAATTCTGTTGCAAAGAAGTTGGGGAAATATTTCAAAAGGATAAATAGAAGAAAAAAGCATATGAACACCCCATGTAGTAGAAATATGATTGACTATTTCATAGCAGATCACTTGTCTATCATTGAAAAATCTAATCACCCTTGCTAGAAATTTCTTCAGCCATGTATATATTGCCTGGAATATACTTGGAGTTTCAGCTTCAGCATTCAGTCCTTCCAATAAATATTCAGGACTGATTTCCTTTAGGATGGACTGGTTGGATCTCCTTGCAGTCCAAGGGACTCTCAAGAGTCTTCTCCAACACCACAGTTCAAAACCTTCAATTCTTCAGTGCTCAGCTTTCTTTATAGTCCAACTCTCACATCCGAACATAACCAGAAGTAGGAAAACCAATATGGGGCTAAAAGAGTTGGCTTTGAGCTTGACTTTAAGAGAAAGTGAAAACTAACCAAAATTTTGATCTTGACAACATCTGCATAAATATTATATAATAGTGTCTATAAAAATAGAGTCAAATAGACAATGTCATTTTTAATTGGTACTATGCAACTGTCAATAACAGATCTCATCATATGGAGGTATTATATGAAATGTTAGAACTAGGCGGGTTAAGATTAAGATACAAGTTTAATTTTATCTCATCATTTTGGAGAAAGATACATTTTTACCAATAAGGTTAGGACTGATATCATTATCCATTTAGTAAAACTAGGAACTGTTAAAGTTATCTCAAAAGAAACATTTTGCCTCTTGAAATTATTTAAGGGAAATAAAAATCTAGCAATGTTCTTTCTCACCTACATTTTCAATGTGTGTGTGTGTGTGTGTGTGTGTGTGTGTGTGCACTCAGTCATGTCCCACTCTTTTGCAACCCCACGGACTATAGCCCACCAGGGTCCTCTGTTCATGGAATTTTCCAGGCAAGAAATACTGGAGTGGTTTGCCATTTAATGATGGTTTATAAATAGAATTTTGATTGTTTGATGTAATCATTTTTAATATGATATTTCTCTATCTTACCTGATCACCTTTATATAGGACATAAAGAAGCTAGATATTGTTAAAAAAAAAAAGAAGAAGAAGAACTAAAAAGGAACTCTGACAAACAAAAACAGGCTTTAGAATTGTTGGAAAGTGTATCAAAATTAACTAGGAGAGTACAGTAGAGGTATTTGATAAGTTAAAACATTTTCTCATGGAAAACCACATGGAAACTCCAGCAGGAGTTGTTTATCTAGTGTCAAACTAAATAAATCATATTAATTAAAAACAGAAAATTCTATTGGTTATTGATATAAGTTCTCTGATTTTTCTGGTGCTAGAAAAATCTTCTTTAATCTACTTTTCATGTGTGGAAGAATAAATGAAGAAAGCACAAAAGGCAGAAGAAAAAGGTAGCTCCAATCCTAATCATGTGGGGTTACTAATAATTCCATAAATCATCTGATCCAACATGACCTCATACTGTTACCAGCAGAAACATTGCTCTCGTTTGCATTTTTTTAGATGTGAGGGAAAGATGAGTTCAGCTAACAGTTGAACATGGGCACATGGGCTTCGGTGACAGAAAGCATTTACAAAATATGTTCTTAGTGTGCTTTGCCTTCCATGCACTACAGTTGACTTCAAACCCTTCCATTTTTTTGGACATAAAATCACTTCTCATGAGAATGAAGCTAGTATGGTAAAATTTGAAGTCCAGATTCCTCCAGTATACATTTCTTCTGACTTGCTCCAAGTCCACTGCTCTAAGCATAAGATAATAAATATAAAACAATCATATATTTTCTTTGAATCTCAGGCACTTATAGGTTATTTGGAATAAGGAAATTCAAAGGTTAGCTAAAAGCTTCATTGAGCAAGGATTTGTCACTTGATAAATTTGGTTTGCCTTTTAAACTTTCAAGAAAATTATAAACTCACTGAAACTTTTCCTTGTAATTTAGCTATCTATCTGAGCGATTACATTATGATGTTTAGATGATGTTTCCTGCATGAAAATATGTCTTATTGGGCATAAAATTGTGAATTTTCCATTCCTTATTTAAAAATTATCTCCATGAATTGTTTAAGCATAAGTGGTATTAACAAACTTTACACTTGAAGGTGACATGCAAGCAGATAACTTTTAAGAGAAAAAAATAACATCCTATTATTTAAATGGTTCCTCATTAATATTTAAATATGAGAATCCTGATTTGTTTTTACCTTTTCTCTTTTTATGGTCTTAGAGATATAGTCTTAAGTTGTTATTAGGTTTCCTTTCTTTTTCAGATGTTATCTCAGAACACACTCCAGAATTATTGTTTGTAGTTTTCATTAAAATCTATTTCTTTCTTTAATCTTTTTAATGAAATCTACAAACAATAAATGCTGGAGAGGGTGTGGAGAAAAGGGAACCTCTTACTCTATTGATGGGAATGTAAATTGATATAACCACTATGGAGAACAGAATGGAAATTTGTTAAAAAAAAAAAACTGAAAATTGAATTACCATATGACCCAGCAATCCCACTTCTGGGAGTATATCCAGAGAAAACCATAGTTCAAAAAGACATTTACACCCCAGTGTTCATTGTAGTGCTATTTACAATAGCCAGGACATAAAGCAGCCTAAAAGTCCATTGACAGAGAAATGGATAATAAAGATGTGGTGCATATACACAATGGGCTATTACTCAGCCATAAAAAGGAATGAAACTGCGTCATTCGTAGAGATGTGGATGGACCTAAAGACTGTCATACAGAGTGAAATAAGTCAGACAAAGTCAGATATTAGCACATACATGTGGAATCTAGAAAAATGGTATGCTGCTGCTCCTGCTGCTAAGTTGCTTCAGTCGTGTCCAACTCTATGCGGCCCCATAGATGGCAGCCTACCAGGCTCCCTGTCCCTGGGATTCTCCAGGCAAGAACACTGGAGTGGGGTGCCATTTCCTTCTCCAATGCATGAAAGTGAAAAGTGAAAGTGAAGTCGCTCAGTTGTGTCCGACTCTTAGCTACCCCATGGACTGCAGCCTACCAGGCTCTTCTGTCCATGGGATTTTCCAGACAAGAGTACTGGAGTGGGGTGCCATTGCCTTCTCCGGAAAAATGGTATAGATGATCTTATTTTCAAAACAGAAATAGAAAAACAGACATAGAGAATAAACCTAGGGACACCGAGGGAGGATATGTTGGTGGGGTGGGATGAATTGGGAGGCTGGGATTGACATATATACACTATGTATAAAATAGATAACTAATGAGAATCTATTGTGTACTTCAGGGAACTCTACTAGGTGCATACACAGGGGCTTCCCAGGTGGCCCCTAGTAGGTGGAGAATCTTCCTGCCAATGCAGGAGATCCAAAACACACAGGTTTGAACCCTGGGTGGGGAAGAGCTTCTGGAGTAGGAAATGGTAACTCACTTCATTATTCTTGCCTGGAAAATCCCAAGGACAGAGGAGTCTGGTGGGCTACAGTCCATGGGGTAGCAAACAACAGGACATGACTGAGCATAGCAGAGCATCTATACGTATAGTTGATTCACTTTGCTGTACAGTAGAAACAGGCACAACATTGTATAGTAACTATACTCCAACAAAAATTAATGAGACACACACACTCACATATACTCCTCTTCAGCTGACTCAAGTTTAACTCTGTGAGTCTTAAAGAAAGCATAAAGTGAATGAAGTCGCTCAGTCATGTCCAACTCTTTGTGACCCCATGAATTGTAGCCTATCAAGCTCCTCCATCCATGGGATTTTCCAGGCAAGAATACTGGAGTGGTGCCGGGAGCCAGCACGGGAGATCCCACCCATGACAAGGTCATGTGGAGAGACCTCATGGGCAAGGCGAGTCAGGTCTCAAGGGGTCCTCTGCCTGAGCATCTACCCTGAAACCAAAATCTGTCTGTTTACTGTCTGTTATACTATACTCTTCTGACATTACAGGGGCTATCCCCGACCACCTTTCTCTGGAAAAAGTTAACTTAGAGCTCCAAATGTCTCCTGCATATGAAAGGAATGTTTCAACTCAAATCCCTCTGATGGCTCTCTAACTTGCCTGACAGTTGGAGACTTTTACAACTTGTGATTGTTTACAGCCCCCAACCTCGAGAGGCTTAAAACATCTTAAAGATATAGAGCCTTTTAGAGCTAAGAATTAGTTTGGTGAAGGATTTCATTGTTGAGTTAATGTTTACCACCAGGCCTCCATATCCTTTATCTTTTAGGCACCTGGGAGGATACTAATCAATGTAAACGGGATGCAGAAATAGGAATATAGTAGTTTTGACGTTAGCAATACTAGACTTTTGAGTTAATGAATTTTCTCTTTGTTATAAATCACTGTACTCCTCTTCCTTTGTTATAAATTGTTGTGTCCTTGCTATGTAAGAATGTAACATTATTTAGTGCTTTCTGAGAGTAGCACCAGACTTTGGGAAGAACAACACTATTACCCTTATCAGAAAAAGGCTATAAAATGTTAATTGGCCTTCTGGCCAGAAGATAATGTAAATCACCTGAGACCCTTTGTATATAGAAAGATTTGCAGAAAGAAAGCCTGGTCTTGATAAGAGTCAGGGCTGCTGACACTGCATAATTTTGTATTATCCATTGATCTCTTTGTACAACCAAAAGTATAAAAAGCTTTCCTGAACAATAAAGGATGGACCAGTTTCTCAGACCAGCTTCTTAAACTGGTTTCTTGGAAATCTGGCTCCCCCCATGTCAAATCTCTCTCTCTCTCTCTTTTTCTCCCTCTCCCTCCCTCTCCTTTTCAGGCTGAATTCCCATCTGGGGTGTGGAGGCTCTCCAAGTCTACTTACTTGCCCTGGCTTTTAAGACCCACGCAAGAGGGAGCCCAAGGCAGGGCACCCTTTGCTATTCAAGTGGGCCCCGGTGGCCTAACGTAGATGGTGCAAACCTCTTTTCTCGAGGTTTTATTAGCTCTCCACATAAACCAAGTTATTCAGCCTCTTTTCTCCACTAAATTTTCCTACTACACTATTCTTTCCTAATCTCTCTTTATATTTCTAAATAAGTAAGTTTTTCCTCGCCTACTCCACCCACCCTTCGAATTCCCTGGATCCACTGGGGCTGGACCCCGGCAGAGTGGGTTGTCATTTCCTTCTCCAGGGGATCTTCCCAACCCAGGGATTGAACCTGGGTCTTCCACATTGTAGGCAGAGGCTTTTACCATCTGAGCCAACAGGGAAGAGCCAAAGAAGGCATACCTATGCCCAAAGGCCTGACAGGTTACTACTTTATCCTTGTTTTTCCCTTCACAGTCAATTTATTAAAAAATATGTCTAACTCACAGTCTTTGAATTTTAATTTTTCATTTCCTCTTCAATCTTGTACAACCTGGTTTCCACCTCCACTACCCAAATGAAATGATTCTTCCCCCTAAGGATACCAATGGCTTCCACTTTGTCTAAAATAGTGGATATACTTTTGTTTTACCTTAATTGATCTCTCTTCAACTTTTAAACTATTGATACTCCTTCTTAGAAATTTTGTCTTTCTTGATATCAGATATAATTTTCTTTTCTGTGAAATTACTGTTTCTCCGTGAAAACCTTTTAACTTCTTCATTCATATATTTGACAGATTGTTTCGAATACTGCTGAAGATCAAGTTCCTTTTCCTGTCCTCTTCACTATGTTATTGTTGCTGTTGTGTCACCCAATCGTGTCCAACTCTTTGCAACCACATGGATCACAGCATGACAGGCCTGACTGTCCCTCACCATCTCCCAGAGTTTGTCCAAGTTCATAAATGTGGAAGCCCTCCATCTGTTTGATTTTCTCAGCATACACATTCACCTAGGTTGTTTCATCCAGACTCACTGCGAATGATTCAAAACTTATTTCTCCAGTAAGACCTCACTCATTATTCTCAATGGTTCACAGAACATCTTTATGCTGGTGTTCAAAAGATATCATATACTGATTTGCCATCAGTTGTAAAAGGAAAATGTTTAAAATATTCATTCTGGCCTATGCCATCCTAAAAAGAATGAAGTAATATCTCATTGTGATTTGCATTTCCTTCATGGTTAGTGATACTGAGCACTTTTTCATATACATGTTGGGCATTTGTTTATCTTCTTTGTGGTGGCAATGAACACTGGGGTACATGAATCTTTTTGGATATATTTAGTTGCTTAAGTTGTTATTGTGATGATCAATTAGTCTTTTGTTTTACCTCTGCAATGTAAGGAAACAATAATGAATTATGTCCCTGAAACCACAAATATATACAATCCAGTGCTGAAATACGATTGAATGGATAAAATTGTGGCTCTCAAACACACTAACTCTTAGATAATTTGGGAAAAATTCATATTTTCCTACTGCCCTTAAGAGATTTACACATCATGTAAAATATATATAAAACCTGAAAAAGTATTTATTTTGTTTACTTTCTTCATTATTAGATCTCCCTTCCAGTATGACCCTCACAGGAATGTACTTCTGTGTAGGACAGCCAGGGTTAATAAATTACAGCAGGTTCATGATGCTTTTGAAAATGTAGAGGAACTATGTGTTCAGGGAATCAGGTTGAAGATAGTCAAATACTTTTCCAAAGCTATGCCCATTCACTATGCTGGAAATCACATGCTGTTAAATTTTAGTATTTCTCATGTTGTTCAATATATGTTGAAAAAAAAATTGTTTAGTTTTTTTCACCCAATCTTTAAGTTCTCCTTTAGGACAGAAGGACTAAATTTATAGGCTGAGAAGAAAGTGAATCCATATTAACAAGATATATGAGTAAAAAATGAACACTTCTGCCATCTGGAAGTTTCCAAGTGTCCAGATGTTTGGTATCATGTTAGCTAAATATCTGAACTACTAATTAAATATTTGTATTGTGCAGGTTTTGGGTATCATGTAGATTTTTTTAAAACATGTCTGTGTTATACCCAGATGTTGGTGTGACAGAAAAATAAAGTAGTCCATTGTGGGAAAAATTATTATTATGATTGGCTTGAAGGAACATGTTCAGATTCATCAGATACCAAATTGATCATTAATAAAATAAAGGTAATTATGCCAATTGTGCACAATTATTAGCAGGCACAACTCTATTCATCAATCATTTCTTAGTAACAATTGTGTTCAACTCACTTTATTCAACAGGAAATGTTGTTTGTCTTTGTAGGATAATGTAAATTAGAAAGTAAAAAAGCACCTCCATAACTAACACAAACCAATGCCAGCTAGCCAAAGGGCACATTGAGGATTTTGGTTTTTTAACAAGGCTTTGAGTTCTTTTCTCTGCTGTCATAATATGCTCAGGCATTCCAAGACTCATTCCAGTGAACGGAGGTCTTCACTTGTTGAAAAATCAGGGAGAGTATCTCATCATCAGTTAAGTCCCACATATGCATGAAAACCAGCACTTACTGAGTATCCTCTTGTGTCCTTGGAAGAGAAGTTATGACCAACCTACATAGTATATTCAAAAGCAGAGACATTACTTTGCCAACTAAGGTCCATCTAGTCAAGGCTATGGTTTTTCCTGGGGTCATGTATGGATGTGAGAGTTGGATTGTGAAGAAGGCTGAGCACCAAAGAATTGATGCGTATGAACTGTGGTATTGGAGAAGACTCTTGAGAGTCCCTTGTACTGCAAGGAGATCCAACCAGTCCATTCTGAAGGAGATCAACCCTGGGATTTCTTTGGAAGGAATGATGCTAAAGCTGAAGCTCCAGTACTTTGGACACCTCATGCGAAGAGTTGACTCATTGGAAAAGACTCTGATGCTGGGAGAGATTGGGGGCAGGAGAAGAAAGGGATGACCCAGGATGAGATGGCTGGATGGCATCATGGAATCAATGGATGTGAGTCTGAGTGAATTCTGGGAGATGGTGATGGACAGGGAGGCCTGGCGTGCTGCGATTCATGGGGTCGCAAAGAGTCGGACACGACTGAGTGACTGAACTGAACTGAACTGAGTATCTACGGTGAACACTTAGAGATTGAAATAGAAATGAAAATAAAACATGATGCATGGCACTAAGTTCTAGGATTTTATGACCTAAAGCTAGTAGACAACAATGTAAGACAACTAGTAAAACTAGGAGATTTCCTTTAAGTTCCCATATTTTGCCATTACTTTCCATTAGCTATTTCTTTTCTTTGTGGGAGTAAAGATATAGATACATAAAGTTAGTCAGAAAATACTTGCAAACCCAAATGTAAGATGCTATAGGCAATAGAGTTGGACCATAAAGAAAGCTGAGCACTGAAGAGTTGATGCTTTTGAACTGTGGTGTTGGAGAAGAATCTTGAGAGTCCCTTCAAACACAAGGAGATCAAACCAGTCCATCCTAAAGGAAATCAACCCTGAATATTCATTGGAAGGACTGATGCTGAAGCTGAAACTCCAAAATTTTGGCCACCTGATGCGGAGAACTGACTTATTTGAAAAGATCCTGATGCTGGGAAAGATTGATGGCAGGAGGAGAAGGGGGCAACAGAGGATGAGATGGTTGGATGGCATCACTGACTCGATGGACATGAGTTTGAGCAAGCTCTGGGAGTTGGTGATGGACAGGGAAGCATGGTGTGCTATAGTCCCTGGGGCACGAAGTGTCAGACACAACTGAGTGACTGAACTGAATTGATAGGTCATGGAGAATTTAGGAAAGACACAGTTTATCAGAAACAAAAGTAAAAAGAAGGGTGTGTATGTATGTGTAAGAGAGATAACCATGAAAAGTAAAATTATAATTAAAGTTTATTTAGCTCTAAATAAGAAAACTTTATAGAGAAATTGGACATGTTGGAGAATTCCACATGACAAAGAACTGATGGTTGCCTCTGGGTTATAACCAAAAAGAAACAGACTCCCTCAATCTGATAATTTCCAGGGAACTGAATGCTGCCAATAACATGTGAATTTGGAAGCAGCTCCTTCCTTAGTTTGGTCTTCAGATGAGAACCCTGCCCTGGCTGACACCTTGATTCTGACCTGTGAAAGACTCTAAACAGAGGACCCAGGTTAAGTTCTTCCCAGACTCCTGACCCTCAGAAACTGAGGTTATTATAAATGTATGTTGCTTCCAGCCACTAAGTGTGTGTAAGTCGTTACACAGCACCAGATAACTAACATAGAGTCCAAACTCCTTATATGTGGAAGCTCTCAATATAATGTTTCCGAGCTCCTGAGTTCCTAATTATATTCAGTAAATGGTTTAATAAAATTAATACCAACTTCACACAAAAGTAAGGTTTTAATCCTTGCCATGCACACAAATGGAATTTTAGACTATCTTTTAATGCCCAGTTTCTAAAAGTATATTCCTGTGATATCTAATCCTATTTACTGTTTTTAAAAGTAAAGTAAGAATTTGGTAGATTTGATGAATAATAAAGGATGTGATGGAAAACAGTTCTTCATTCTGAGTCATTTTGCAGAAATTTTGTTATTTTCAGGGTTTTTTTTTTTTACATATAACCAAACACTGCTTGTTTATATATTCGCTACCAAAGTCAAACAGAATTTCCATTCACTGAGACTCATTTAAAAGATGATTTTTAAAGATAATACTCAGTGAACAAGAAAATCTTTTCTTCTGTAGCCTCAGAAAATGTAAACATCCTTCCTACACTCTACTTATTTTTCTTATAAAAAAAGGTATTTATTTCTTGTAATAGGGAGGTCTGGTTTTAAAGCCAAGAGGCTCTATTTTGGGAGATGAAAGAAAGGGAGAAATCTGCAAGCAACTGCAGGTAAACAAAAGCATTCAGTTGTCCAAATACTTCAGCAGAGCAAAAATGAGCAGGAGAAAGGAGTGGATAACAATCAATTCTTACATAGTGCTTAAATTTTGAAAACACCAAACAACTGTTAATTTACAGAGACAGTCCTTAAGAGACAGCTGCATATTATGGACAGTTTCACCAAATGCCTTCATGGGACAAATTCTATGGGTTGGTCTAACACCAATACCAATCTACGATTGACTTAGAAATTGTGCTTAAGACTAGCAAGCATTCAGTCTCATTCTTTACATTTGGAGAACCAGCTTTGTTTCAAAAAATTATTAATCCAAGAGTCATGTAATGATTCTGATTCTATATTTGCAAATATGGAGTCAAGGCACTTGGGTGTTATTTTAATCCTAATACTGCATGAAAAGGGCTTCCCAGGTGACAGAGTGGTAAAGAATCTGCCTGCCAATGTAGGAGATGCAAATTCAATCCCTGGGTCAGGGAAGATCCCTTTGAGTAGGAAATGACCACCCACTTCAGTATTCTTGCCTGAAAAATTCCATGGACAGAGGAGCCTGGCGTGCTACAGTCTATGGGTTGGAAAGAGTCAGAAGAACTGAGTAACAGAGCGCACATGCACTTCAAGAGAATTGTAGCCAAAGGGGAAGAAACATCCCCAGATCTGTGAAGGGGCGATCAGCTCCATCCCTTTTAAGCAAGTGATAATACCTGTAGTTATCATAACTAGTACCCTGTGTGTGTGTGTGTGTGTGTGTGTGTGTGTGTGTGTGTGTGTTAGTCACTCAGTCGTGTTTGACTCTTTGTGACACCACAGACTATAGCTGTCCAGGCTCCTCTGTCCATGGAATTCCCCAGGCAAGAATACTGGAGTTGGTTGCCATTCCCTTCTCCAGGGAATCTTCCTGACCCAGGGATCAAACCCAGATCTCCCGCATTGCAGGCAGATTCTTTAACCATCTGAGCCATCGGGGAGTCCAACTAGTACCATCGTCAACTGTTTACCCCTAATCTCACATAGCATATTATCTAAAAGAAATAATTTTATAATTGGTGTCAAGGATTTTAAGGTTTTGAAATATTTTTTTTTTATATCATCAGGGTTCACTTTCAAACAGAAAAATTTCTGCAGAGTCTAAAATCCCACTCTACCAATAAATATGAAATTTTTTGACAGTGTTATGACATAACATCACACTAGCTTTTATTTTTAACATAATTTTCTTTCATTTTGAAATATTTTAAAGAAAAGTTTGTACATCATGCTTAATTTTGTTGACATTTAAAGAAATGCTTTTTTATTTGACAAGGAGTAATTTTCCAATTATCAATCAAGAGTTTATAAATTGGGCTACAAATATCTCTGTGGAATTTCAACAGTTTTAAGAAGAAAGAATGAGATTACATATTCACATTGCCGTTTAAACACAAAAGTTTCAAAAATACTCAAAGGAATTCTCCCTTTCATTCAACTCTTTAAAAAGGAAAAACTAACAGTGGAACCATCATCAGTTTAATTAACACAGGAAATGTCTAAGGCAAAGTAAGCAATCTGGGACCTAATAAAAATGTTGTAACTGAGTGAAATGAAAAACAACACTCAACTTGCTGTGGCATACTCAGGTGCAGATTTTTCTGAGTATATACTGTGCACAATGAAGCCTTGATTAGAACAGTCTATTACACCTAATGGAACTCTTCAATATTCTCACAACAGGAATAGCAAACAAAAGAGCTTCAGGGAAAGTTTGAAAGTAAATGAAACTCTAAAATAATAAGCTAAATAATAATAAGCTAATATGTCTTCCAATGGGAAGGTTATGGTTCATTTGGGAAGAGGGTTGAACTAAAATGCACATTTGTTCAGTACCATAACTAAAATTAAAAAGATTAATCTTTATCTTCTTTAAAATCAAATTTATGTACTTAGAACACATACTAACTAGCAATTCTTTTCAGATTACCTCTTCAAAACCTTCCTAAAATTTACCTTGGATAAGCTATGAAACAGCATTCGATAAATACTTATTGGTTGATCTGTCTTAAGTGTAGATAAATGAAGTAGCTATTACCTACAGAATGACCATTGGTGGCTGTAAGACTTCCACGACCCCTAATATCTACTGCACTCAGCCCATCTTATAAGTAAAATGGGGATAAGTATATATGACTATTTCATGGGTTGGAATAATGAATACTTGAGTTAATAAGTAAATATGTTTAGAACTGTGCCTGAAAGAATCTCTGCTTAGTGAATGGAAAAATTTAGACATATGAGAGAATAGTGGAGGAAGTCATTAAGTTAGCCTTGGGGATAACAAAAAGCCTTCACAATAGAAGATGCATTTGAAATATGAATAGAATATCCATAGAAAGGGAAAGGTGAGGAAATTCTACCCATATTACTCTCCTGCTACTTTAAATCCTTTAAAATTTCCCAAAGATGTATATGTGTTCATGTGTGTCTGTGATGTGTGTATGTGACAACATACACATAAACAATAATACATAAATGCTCAAATTTGGCTTAAAAGACCTATCCTGGCCTGGTTGTTTCAATTTTGCTAATTATGCATGTTCATCTGTCACTCTATTCACCCTGGTAGTCATCTGATCTTATTTCCATTCCAAATGCCTTCATTTTTCTCTTTAACGTCCTCTATATCTCTCTCAACCTGAGCACCTCCTTCCCACTAACTTTTCCTTGCTCTTACTCATCATTTCAGGTCTCAATTTCATTTGATTGTCTCTAAGAAGCCTTAAAGGCTTCCTAGGTGGCGCTACTGTAAAGAGCCTGCCAGCTGGAGGTAATGCAGGAGACATAAGAGATGTGGGTTCGATCCCTGGGTGGGAAAGATCCCCTGGAGGAGGACAGGGCAACCTATCCCAGTATTCTTGCTTGGAGAATCCCATGGACAGAGGAGCCTGGTGAGCTACAGTCCATAGAGTTGCAAAGAGCTGGACATGACTGAGGCAACTTAGCATGCACAAGGAGCCTTCAAGACTAAATTGGATGAGCCTGCTATATACTTCCATAGGGCCTTGTATTCTTTCTTTTTTATTAATATAAAACCACTGCCACAAAGTTAGTAACTTAAAATAACAGTCATTGATTATCTCACAGTCTATGGGGCAGAAATCTGAGCAGGCTTGATTGTGTTCTCTGTTCAGGGACTCAGAAGGCTGAGCCAAGTTGTTGGCCAACCTTCTGGACTCTTCTCTGGAGACTCTGGGGGAGAATCAGCTTCTGGATTTATTCAGGTTGTTGGCAGAATGCAGTTTTTGTGCTTTTGAGACTAAAGCCCCTGTTTTCTTTCTATCAACCAGGTACCATGCTTTATGGCTTTGTGGTCTTATGGTACAGCAAATGTTTACAATGTCTCCACATTCACCTGATGCCACAGCCAGAGAAAACTCTCTGCTTTTAAAGCAGGGGTCCCCAACCTCCAGGATCTGTCTTATGATCTGAGGTGAAGCTGATGTAATAATAATAATAATAGAAATAAAGTGCACAATAAATGTAATGCACTTGAAACATCCTGGAACCATTCCCCACCCCCACGTGCATGGAAAAATTGTCTTGGGGACTGCTGTTTTAAAGAGCCTACATGATCAGATGGGGCCTATCAGATCCTCTACCTTTTAATTAACTCCAAACCAACCAAACTTAATTAAATATATAAAAATTCCTTTTCACATAACATGATCACAAGAAGAATCATATCTCATCATACTCACAGACTCCATCTAAGCTGAAGAGGAGAAGACTTTACAAGGATTAGGATCACTGAGGATAAAATTCCATCTACTAGACTTTGTACTTGCTTCTATCATCCATAGTTAAGATTGTGGTTATTTGTTTCTTCTCACTATAATTAGCAAGTGACAGTTTAACACGCGTTATATATTATGCACTGTCCCATCATTTTAGGAGGATACGATTCTTATGTGTAGTATTCAAATGAGGAAGATCAAGGCATGCAGAGGCTGGATAACCTGACCAAGATGACAGAGCTATAAAATAGGAGAAGTAGGTTTGTAATCCAGGCAGGCTGGCTCTGGAGTCTATGCTGTTAACATACAAATATGCTCTAAATGGCAACCCACTCCAGTATTCTTGCCTGGAGAATCCCATGGATGGAGGATCCTGGTAGGCTACAGTCCACAGGATTGCAAAGAGTCAGACACGACTGAGCGACTTCACTTTTGCTCTCTGCACAGTTAGGGTGCATCCTCCATGCCTGTATCTCTCTCTTATTTATTGAGGTCCCTATGCTTATGCAGATGACACCACCCTTATGGCAGAAAGTCAAGAAGAACTAAAGAACCTCCTGATGAAAGTGAAAGAGGAGAGTGAAAAAGTTGGCTTAAAGCTTCACATTCAGAAAACTAAGATTATGGCATCCGTTCCCATCACTTCATGGCAAATAGATGGGGAAACAGTGGAAACAGTGAGAGACTTTACTTTTGGTGGCTCCAAAATCACTGCAGATGGTGATTGCAGTCATGAAATTAAAAGATGCTTACTCCTTTGAAGGAAAGTTATGACCAATCTAGACAGCATACTAAAAAGCAGAGACATTACTTTCTCAACAAAGGTTCGTCTAGTCAAGGCTATGGTTTTTCCTGTGGTCATGTATGGACGTGAGAGTTGGACTATAAAGAAAGCTGAATGCTAAAGAATTGATGCTGTTGAACTGTGGTGTTGGAGAAGACTATTGAGAGTCCCTTGGGCAGCAAGGAGATCCAACCAGTCCATCCTAAAAGAGATCAGTCCTGGGTGTTCACTGGAAGGACTGATGTTGAAGCTGAAACTCCA
The DNA here is from genome assembly GCF_032405125.1 of Capricornis sumatraensis. Lineage (NCBI taxonomy): Eukaryota > Metazoa > Chordata > Mammalia > Artiodactyla > Bovidae > Capricornis > Capricornis sumatraensis. The sequence goes on from NC_091072.1 coordinate 98,535,696, forward strand.
ATACTTTGGCCACCTGATGCGAAGAACTGACTCATTTGAAAAGACCCTGATGTTGAGAAAGATTGAAGGTGTGAGGAGAAGGGGACGACAGAGGATGAGATGGTTGGATGGCATCACTGACTCAATGGACATGAGTTTGAGTAAACCCTGGGAGTTGGTGATGGACAGGGAGGCCTGGTGTGCTGCACTCCATGGGGTCGCAAAGAGTCGGACATGACTGAACAACTGAACTGATGCTTACTTCAGTCCATAGCACTTAACGTATTATGGTATAAATCAATATAAAACTTTAAGAAATTTTTCCAAACAGTGTTATTGAGCAACCATAGCTCAGTTTGTGCCATATTAAAAATTATAGTTCCATATATGCCACTCATATATACCAAGCATGATTCTAAAAATCAAGGAGACAACACTAAGCAAGCCAAACATATTGTCTCCTCTTGGAATTTGCCTGGATGTCAAGACATACAAGTAAATATCCAAACACAACATGATGTGGTAAGAGTTACAGTGGAATCTGCCTGACAATACAGGAGACTCAGGTTGGATTCCTGGCTCAGAAAGATGCCCTGGAGAAGGAAATGGCAATACAATCCAGTACTCTTGCTTGGGAAATCCCATTGTCAGAGGACCCTGGCAGGCAACAGTCCATGGAGTTGCAAAGAGTTGGACACAGCTTAACAACTAAACAAATTTTACAATAAAAATTAAATTTCATTGTCAGATGAATTATGTGCTGAAGGCAATAGCATCCCACTCCAGTACTCTTGCCTGGAAAATCCATGGACGGAGGAGCCTAGTAGGCTGCAGTCCATGGGGTCGCTAAGCGTCGGACAGGACTGAGAAACTTCACTTTCACTTTTCACTTTCCTGCATTGGAGAAGGAAATGGCAACCCACTCCAGAGTTCTTGCCTGGAGAATCCCAGGGACGGGGGAGCCTGGTGGGCTGCCGTCTATGGGGTCACACAGAGTCAGACACGACTGAAGCGACTTAGTAGCAGCAGTGCTGAAAATATGATGTCTATGCAGTCCATGGGGTCGCTAACAGTCGGACACGACTGAGAGACTTCATTTTCACTTTTCACTTTGATGCATTGGAGAAGGAAATGGCAACCCACTCCAGTGTTCTTGCCTGGAGAATCCCGGGGACAGGGAAGCCTGGTGGGCTGCCGTCCATGGGGTTGCACAGAGTCGGACACGACTGAAGCGACTTAGCAGTAGCAGCAGCAGCATCCACTTTCCTATATTTGAACATCCCAGATCAGATCATTTAAAAGAGTAATTTGGGAAATGACTTGAATAAAAGTAAAATCCTAAGAGCTGAAACATTAACTAATCAAGAAATTAAATTAAAGAAGTTCTCCATGCATCCTATTCTTCATGTTACACTTCGAAATTAATCATATTCCCATTGGCAGAAAAGCTAATATCAGTAAGATTAGCCACAGGGATTTGCCCCAGTTGCTTCCTTTGTGAATATATTACTTTCCCTAGGTGGAGTCTGAGTGAAAGCACTTAAAATCTCATCAGCACCAAAATTAGTCTTCCTGATTAATGTCATGTTTTATAACAAGCATTTGAAAAGCAGTCAGCCTTTGCCACTATAATATGGGGCATCTGTTAATGTGAGTTTATATCTGTTCATCGATTAAACTTAATTATCTTTCCCTGTGGTTTTCAACCAAAGAAGATCTACATGAAAATATATGGCTTCTTTTGATATTAATAGAAATTCTGCATGAAGAGTAAAGGAGAAGGGAGCAAAGGAAGTTAGCATTTATTTAGCAAGTATTATGTGCCAGGTACTTTTTATATACTAGCCCATTTAAACCTTTCAACAACTGCATGACATTTCTAGAATAATTTCATGTTACAAACAGAAACCCCAAGGCTTGGTGAGATTAAGAATTGTTTAAGATCATAGAATTCACATGCAGCTTTCATAGCTAGCATTAACCACCTGTAGGCATCTAAGAAAAGTTGATGTCAACAGATTTTGGAATAAAAAGCAATTCCCAGCTTGCTGCTTCAAAAGGGTGTTTTAATTTTGTTTTGCTTTTTAATTTCTCACTTTAGAGTGGCTCACAAAGCATTATATGATATGGTTCTCAAACTGGCACATCCAATCTAGAAAAGCAAATGTTCCTACCATTTTCCCTTTTGAGATTAGCATGGTCTCAAACATGTCTCTTCTTTTCTGATAATATTCTGATATTTCTCAGCTCTACCTCCCCAATCACCTATTCTTTAGGATTCCCATTCCAATTTTCTGTTAAAAATAGGAAAAAAAGAGAGCAAATGGTTCAAGTCTAGATGGATGTTTCTTTTTTGGAACTTAACTGAGAGCCAAACCTTATACCCACTCCCCAAAATTATAAATAATTTAAGCCATGATCCACATGGTACAGTCATCATTAAGGATACAGTTTCACAACCAAAATATAACTTGAAAATAAGCAAATGTGCACTTAGGTTTCTCAAGTAATATGAAAATGATGCTTAGATTACAGCAGTGCTTAATAATAACCCTTCTCCATCCATTTCCTATAGTAACATAAGTGCCTTTCTACAAATTATCTGAAAAATTCCCACTGAAACTTTAGACAATGCATGTCTTATTTTTTATAGTATTTCCTTTTCTTTTCAAAACCAGCATGAGGGGTAAAAGAAAAAGAATTTTTCTCAGAAGTTAATCCTCAGAGGAGGAGGTGAAGGGAACAAAATTGCAAGCAAAGCAAGAACTCATTTACTATGAAGGAAAAGAGAAATGTTAGAAATATTCTAGTATCAGTAATTTACAGGTTTCCAGACTCCATGGATATGAAAATGAAAGTGTTAGTTTGCTCAATCATGTCCAACTCTTTGTGACCCCATGGACAGTAGCCCACCAGTCTCCTCTGTCCATGGAATTCTCCAAGCAAGAATATGGGAGTGAGTGGCCATTCCCTTTTCCAGGGCATCTTCCCTTTTCCAGAGGATCTTCCTGACCCAGGGATCAAACCCCAGGCTCCTACATGCAGGCAGAGTCTTTACCATTTAAGAAAAATCTGAACAATGAAAACATCCAAACCATGAAACTCTTAACAAAATAACAACTTGATAAATATGTAGCTTACATATCATGTTTACTCATTAGCATACAACTCAATATTTTTTAGTATTAATATACTGGCAAATGTTCAGACACCAGCACAATCTAATTTTCATCATTTTGTTCATCTCATAAAGAAACCCAATAGGCCGAGTGCAGAGGATTTTCAGGGTAGTGAAACTGCTCTGTGTGAGACTGTAATGGTGGGTACATGTCGGAGAATTGTCAGACCCATAAACTGTAGAACACTAAGAGAGAACCCCAATGTAAACTATGGACTGTGAGTGATGATGTGTCAGTGTGGTTCGTCAATGTTGATAGTCTTCAAGAGAAGACTTTTGAGAGTCCCTTGGACTGCAAGGAGATCCAACCAGTCCATCCTAAAGGAAATCAGTCCTGAATATTCACTGGAAAGACTGATGCTGAAGCTGAAACTCCAATACTTTGGCCACTACTACTTTTGAGGTGAAGAAATGACTCATTTGAAAAGACCCTGATGCTGAGAAAGATTGAAGGCAAGAGGGGAAGGAGATGACATAGGAGGAGATGGTTGGATGGCATCACCGACTCAATGGATGTGAGTTTGAGTAAATTCCAGGATTTGGTGATGGACAGGGAGGCCTGGCATGCTGCAGTCCAGGGGGTCACAAAGAGTCAGACATGACTGAGCAACTGAACTGAACTGAATGTTGATAGTGGGGCAAGCTGTACATGTGTGGAGGCAAAGAGTGTATAGGAAATCTCTATATCTTTCACTCAACTTTTCTATGAAACTGATACTGATTTTAAAAATAAATTATATTAGAAAAGAAAAGGATACACTATGTCAGTGGAAGGCCCCCATGCTCTAGCCCTGCATCCCTCCTTGGCTCTTGGCAACCACAGATCTACTTTATCCACATATAGATTTTTGCTTCCTATGGCAATTTCATATACTCTTATTTTAAGTAGATAACAATCACTCCAGTATAAATAATGGGAAATTATTTGTTAAATCAGTGGCATGGACTTCTGGGTTTCCCTAGGATAATGTCAGGTTCTTAGACTAAAATCTCTCGGAATTCCCTCCCAAAAGCAAACTGATCAACAAAAGAAGAGCAAATGAAACCACAAAAAACTGCTCTCTTTGGCATCACCTGGATATTGAGAGTGCCACAGTACTTGCGCTAAATATAAGGAAAAAAATGAAGACCAAATTCCAACAGACATCAACGTGAGCTCACCCCATAAGCCCATGTGGAAACAAAGTGGTGCCTGAAGAGACTGGGTAGAAGGATAATGGAGCAAATAACATCCAGAAGGGCAAGGCTCATTCACACCATGGACCTTCTGAAACGGTCTGAAACCTGGCAAACCTGAACTCTGGCTACAGAAAGGTAGCCAGGACTGAAGAGACAAATTCAAAACACACTTTCTTCTGGAAAAGAATGAAACAAATAGGATGGGTAGGGCATCTTTTACAGGTTTGGTGATTAAATAAGAAAGTAAGAAGAGAATCTGAGAATCTTGCAGGAACATAATCCAAAGACATGCTGATCTACTTCCCCCCAAAACATTTATTCCTGTATGTTTCCCAAACCCTTTATTGGTGTATACATAAATTATTATTGTAGTCCCAGGTTATACACAGGAAAAATTCAGTCTACTTAACACAGAATCTTCTCTAAAAAGGAAACAGAAAACTAAAATCCAAGCAATCCAGTTAATGAAAAATCTTCTCCTTTAAAGAAAAACAAGAATGAAGCAGAAGAAAATTATATGACAGCCCTCCAGTCTGGATTAAATATACAAGTATTCATAGATGTTTAATAAATCATCTAAATCAGAAAATAAAAAACTCTGAACAGAAATAAGCAAAAACACAGAAGAACTATTAAAAAATATATATTTTGACCAAACTCAAAAAGAACATGAAGATGAAACAATTTTGTGAAAACTAAATTATAAGTGCCTAATTACATGGTGCACTAGATTCAACTAAAAATTTTATAATGTAATAAGAGGAATTTAAGAATGGCTTGAAAACAACAAAATAAAAATTAGATAAAAAATGAAGTAAAAAAATCACAGGAGAAAAAAAATGGTGGAATGAAAGTCAGGCAAAACAGATTCAAATACTGCATAACATGAGGACTTGGGTTAAAAATTAAACAATAAACCTATTTAAACAATAACACAAGGCAAACTTTTCAGGTTGCTTGAAAAGTAAAAAATTTCTTTTTAGAAATGTCTATGCCTTTTATTTATTTTTCTTTGTTGCCAAACAGCTCTGTAAAGTAGACCCAGAACAGTGCTGAGTAAAAGTGGTCAGAGCACTTCAGTTTGGTTCCCAATCTTAGTGGGAAAGCATTCAATATGAGATTAACTGTTGGATATTTGTTGATGCCCTTAATTAGTTTGAGAAGCTATTTTATTCCTGGTTTATTGCAATTTAATCACAAATGAGTTAATCATCTACTGACATAATCACTTATATTTCTTCTTTATTCTGTTAATATGGTGAATATTTTGATTGATTTTCCTATGTTAAACAGATCTTGCAACCCTGGAATAAAGACATTTAGTTATGATGAATTATTTGGTAATTTAAAAAATATACATATATTTATATATTTTGTTTTATTAAGTATATATGATATGTATATATATCTACACATATACATTTTATTTTCTCATATTTAGATGAAAATTTTTGAACCAAGATTTTTGCATGTGTGTGCTTTATTTTTTAAAAATTTTTAATTGGAGGATCATTGCTGTATAATGCTGTGTTTGTTTCTACCGTACAACATGAATCAGCCATAAGTATACATATACCCCCTCCCTCTTAAGCCTCCCTCCCACCTCCCCAATCCCAACCCTCTAGGTCATCACAGAACACTAGCCTACTTTTTCTGAGAGTATTTTTGGTACCTTTTTTTGGTAGCTTTGTCTTCTTATAATGCTGTATAATTTTACTACCATCATAATGCTAACATCCTAAAATGCATTAGTAAATGTTCTTTCCTCAATTACTTTTCCAAAGATTTTAAGTAGGTTTGAAATAATTTTGTTCTTAAATATTTGGTAGATTTTACTGGAAAGCCGTCTGAACCTAGATTTCCTCTGTGGAGAAGTTTTCAATTAAGAATTTAGTATCTTTAATAAGTATAGGCTTATTCAGCTTTCTACCTTATTTTTCTGCAAAATTTGACATTCTGTATCTTTTAACAACTTTAAGTTGCCAAATTCATTAGCCTATAGTCCCTGGGATCATGTCCAGTAAAATATTCCTGTCATTGATAATCTATAGCAACACTATTCTTGCTCACAGTTACCATAATTTAGGTGGAGAAAGAGAAGGCTACATCTGTTTTATCTTCCTCTTCAGCCAACAAGTGAATGTAAAAGAATAGTTGTTGAATGTGTGTGTGTGTGTGTCGAAATTTGATTCAGAGTATAATTTTGTATTGAAAACCTGTCAGTTGTCAGGTCAGATCCCCTGCTAAGCAGAAACTGATTCAACCAACAGCATGAGAAACAGGGACTGGGCAAAGGAATCAACTGACCTGTGATTCAGATCAATCAGATTCTCAGTTGAGCGCTTCAGGGGTCCTGGAGCTAGGATGGCCCTGAAAAGCTATTCTGACACGGGGGCCTGGGACTTGGTCATTAGATTCTGCATTGATGAGCCATTAGATGTGGGCTGCCTCTGGAAGGAGATGTGACTTCAGGTGAGGCGATTTTCTTCTTGAAGGGCAATCCGCTAAAGGATTGGCAGCTAAGGACTGAATTACAGCATCTCTCTGCAGCTGTGGAATTAGTCCTTCCTTCCTAAAAGGGAATCAGGGCAGCACATCCCAGCATCCACCACACAGCTGCCTTCTTAAATTACTACAATTGGCAGATCAATTCATTCTAAACTGTTTACATCCTATGCTCCATACCCATTTAAACATGTCTGCTTATCAATAAGATCCTGTGAAATAAACTTCATTGACAAACTTGGCTGAATTGTAAAGAAGATGCACAGCCAAAAGTTCCTAATATAATACAAACCAGGCAGACTGCTCCCTAGGTAAAAGTATAATTGCAGGAAATTGGCCTGCCATTAATTTTTAATAGGCTGTCTAATTTAGGCAGTATATCAAGGATACTTGTTGAGTCACAAAGTAATATCTCTCCCTGAAACTTGTTAGAGGTTGCTAAATATTATGCTGTTGAGGCTAGTAAAGTGATTTGGTATAAACCCCTAAAGAGCACTTCCAATAAATGATGTATTATTTATTCCATTAGCATTATTTGCTCTCCAACTCCTCAATGCTAATAATTTCAACATGTTCATTTTCTCTTATAAACAACAGAGCTCAAACAACAAGGAAGAGAATTTCTATGATCCAAATCAGAACCAACAGGCATAGTCGAATGAAGATTGCTTGCCTCATTCTAATGAATTTCCCATAATTTCTTCTTCTGTTAGGAAACAGAGAAGAAAAGGTGAAAATGGCTTATTCCCAGCTCTAACTGTAATTATTATGCCCCATCAAGTGTCATCAAGTGTTTAAATAAATAATATCATTTCAGCATAAAGAATACACTTCCACTCCTTTGTTTCCATTCTCAAATGCGTTAAGAATATGTCTCTTCACAGGAAAGGAGAGGGAAATAAAATATACTGAGCCTTAACTGTATGGCAGTGTCTTTCACAAGCATGACCTCTCATTGACTTTGTTTTCTATTCTAATCCCAGAGGCAGTGGGGCGAGAAAAGGAATAATATTGCCAGTCCCTGAGGTTACAGTAACACCTTGGCTTCCTGGGCCTGAAGTAAAGGCACGAGGCCAAAGACCAGTTTAATTTTGTCTCATTTCACTACCACCTCCATGGCCACATGGAGTCTAATGACAGGGAATATGTTGCCAGGCCCAGAGATAATTTTACATACATTTAGTCCATCATAGAGTAGAAGAGATGGTCGTCTGTTTAAAGATAACTGCCGAAGAAGAATAATAATCATGTGATGTGATGGAGGTGTTAGCTAATGCTATGATGGTGAGTATTTTACAATATATTAGTGTTCAAATCAACCTTCTGTACATCTTAAACTCCACACAATGTTAATGTCAGTTGTATCTCAATAAAACCAGAAAAAATAAAGAAAACTGCCTCTCTCTATCTCTCTCTCTCTATATATATATATATGTATTAGATATGTATCTGAACAGTAGCGCAAACAGAAACTTTACTAGTAGGAAAATGGGCTCTCCCTAATAGAAAAATGAGAAGCTACAAACTTTTGGATCTGTTAAGGGGTGTTAAAAACTAGGACTAGGATGGAATTACTCCCGAAATGGTTTCCTTCTTTAAACACAGAACTCATTAGCATAACACTTTTCAGTCCCTTTCTCACTTGTCCCTGGGGAGAGGGAAAGACTTGCATGATTGCTGAAACTGTAAAGAATAATTAGGCGTTTTCAGGTGAGCTCTGCCCTACTTCCTCTTGGGAGCTGGAAGCAAGTGTCAACAGTCATTCTAATAGCTTGTGGCAGGAGGCCACATTTCAGGGCCACCTGTCCACATGGCTAGTTCTAACACTGAGATGCAGTATTAGGAAACTTACCTGTTGATAAGCCATGTACTCCAACCTGGAGTTTACCAAAAATAAGTTCCATCTGTATATCTGTTTTATTTCTAGATTTGTTCAGAACCTAGTTATGGAAGAGGAGTGAAGAGGTTTATCCCTCTCCCTCAAAGATTCCCAGCATTTCCTGCCTGGGCTAGGATCCCTGAGAAATGAAACGTAAGAGTGAAATGGGAGACCAAGTATATGTGTGGCAGGTTTTGGGAAGGACCAAGACATAGGATGATAGGCTTGGGCTTTACTATTTCAGCTAGGTGCTTTGAACTTATAGTTTTATTTTCTTTCTTTCTTTCTATTTTTAGAGATGTATTGGAGCTAGATTTTAATTGCTGGGACAAAAGGAAGAAACACTGGGGCCTCCCCAGTGACTCAGTGGTTAAAAATATACCTGCAATGCAGGAGATGTAGGAGACGTAGGTTTGAGCCCTGGTGGAGAAGATGCCCTGGTGGAGGGCATGGCAACCCACTCCAGTCTTCTTGCCTGAAGAATCCCATGGACAGAGGAGCCTGGTAGGCTACTGTCCATAGGGTCACAAAGAGCTGGACACAACCAAAGCAACTAGGCACGCAAGGAAGAAACATTAAGACATGGGGAACATAGTATTTTGACCTGGATGGATGAAAACAGGCTATGGAAGTTTTGTTTGTTTGTAATGATTGTTTATTTGTTTGAAGAGACTGAGACTTAAGCAAAGAGTGATGACCTTGGGAAAATTCTAGCCTCAGCCAGATCTCTGGCAGCCTAGGGCCTAGCAAGAGAGACCCACTGAAGACCCTCAGCTAGTTGCAGGAGGCTCCAGTTCACCATAAAAAGTGGGCAAAACTTTTCCAAAGTAGTCATAGCTGAGCACTGTTCCAATGTTACAGGTCTCAGAGGCCTTGTTATACAAATGGTATCTGCTGCTTCAGAGTGAATGTGAGTTGAGTTCTAGCATTATAGAGAGCACTGATGAGGTTCTGGCTTTAAATTTTCCATGACCAGTCTGAATCATCTTCCCAAATGATCATTTTTTGCATGCTGTGAATTATCTTCAGGATTGATGTTAGCCTTGGATTTATGAGGCTCAGCACAAACTCATTTTGGTTCGATTCAGGTTAATTGTAATCACAATAACAATATCAGGGAATCAATTTTGGGGAGCCCCAATATGACTTTAAATAAAAAGGCATGGCAGCACTTAGAAACTAATGTCTGCTCACAAAAGTAAGATGCTATGGCACTAGATAAGAGTCCATACTCAGTACTGGAAGCAGTAGAAAGCAGGAGGTTTTGATACACTATTAAGTGGTTAGAAAGGCACGTTAGTCAAGTCCAGATGTAAACATTGTCAACCGTGCAAATTTCTCAACTTTGCATACAGACAGCAATGGCTTTTTGTCACTCTCCAAGAGAGGAAGCAGTACCTAGAGGAGGCTCCTCTCTACCCCCAGATTTGCAAATTGGTGCCGCATTTGTTTGCCTGGCCTTGGAATATTTCTCCCAGGGGAGTTTCAGTTTTTGGTATCGGAGTGCAGACAACTGGCAGGAAATAACCAGGGTCCTCCGACCCTTCTCTCAGAGAGCACTGAGTGTCTGTGGTGCTCGTTGGGACCACTGGCCTCTGGCAATGTAATTTTACACAGGATGGTAACTCTAGAACGAGAAATCAGCTTGTTTTCTAAATGTGGTGGGTGTGGAGCCAATGCTATAATAAATCTTGTTTCTTGTTATGCCTTAGGATTCTTCAAAACGAGGTGTATCAGAGACTTGACATAACACATTCTGAAGCCCTCAATGAAGGAACTACACCTTTTCCTCTGAGATGTGTCTCAGAAGGCAGCTGTTGAAAGAAGACCAAATCTACTCAGGCATCCCAGTACCCCTCTGCTGAGACTGAGCTGAATAATAAATTTGGAAGGATAGTCTGGGTCTTAATTATAACTTAGAAATTTTAAACTTCAAACATGTGATTCCACAGGGGAAAATAACTTGATATCAGACTCTAATTCATTTGGACTTTAATATATTTTGACTTGAACTTGAAAGAAGATTTAATCTTTGAACTTCAGTTTTGCCCTGGGACTTTAAAGTAGTGGGGGTCTTTATATTCAGATTTGGGGTATTTCTATGATGCTGTCATCTCCTTATCGGAAGAAACTTTATACTTTCTATCTTTTGGTTGGCATTAAAGTTCATTGAAGAACTCTGACATGCTATGGGAAAATGTAACCAGACATAATTTGAAATAGAAATGGAATAGAGAATGAACTTTCAGCTTTGGATTGAGATTGGGTTTAAAATTGATATACTTCTTTTCGTATTTTCAGCTCAGTTCAGTTCAGTCGCTCAGTCGTGTCCGACTCTTTGCGACCCCGTGAATTGCAGCACACCAGGCCACCCTATCTATCACCAACTCCTGGAGTTTACCCAAACTCATGTCCATTGAGTCAGTGATGCCATCCAGCCATCTCATTCTCTGTCGTCCCCTTCTCCTCCTGCTCCAATCCCTCCCAGCATCAGGGTCTTTTCCAATGAGTCAACTCTTCACATGAGGTGGCCAAAGTACTGGAGTTTCAGCTTCAGCATCAGTCCTTCCAATGAACTCCCAGGACTGATCTTCTTTAGGATGGACTGGTTGGATCTCCTTGCTTTGTGTTTTACATTTTTAAATTAAAATGATTTATTTCAAAATTTCAAAGGTCACTATTTAAAACTTCACTCCCATAAGGATGTCCCTATTTAAATCTTATATATATATCTTATATTTATTAAATATATATATATTTAATTTTATTATTTGAGTAGAATTGTTTTACAAATGTTGAGGGTCAAGAGGGAAGGGTATATGTATACATATAGCTGATTCACTTTGCTGTACAGCAGAAACTAATACAACATTGTAAATTAATTAAAGTTGACATACTTAATGAAACATATGTATCCATTTCAGGACATTCTAGAGGCAAATTTTACAGTGGCAGAAGGATCCCAGGAGAATCCAAAAAGACAGGCAGTTGGAATTTGGATGTAAGAGTGAAACTGATGGCTTGTGTATTTCCTCTTCTGAGGACTAAGCATGATATTACTATTTGAATGTAATGGGTTAAAAGAAAATTTAATCTGAGGAATTTGGGGGTGAATGTTTATTTCCCACTCCTGATGTTTCCTTCTTCTAATTATGAGATTTACCCTATAGCCTCTCACCTTTTACTTACTCCACCCTCAGGGAAGCTGAACAACTAATCAGAAAACTGGGCAAGACTAAACTTTGCGGGCTCATCCCCTCTCTGGGATTCTAACTCTGAGTGTGAGCTACCTGTAGGGAGGCCAGTTTTCTCCTTTGTTCCTCTAGTTAAGAGTTAGGCTGTACCCTTGTTGGGGATTTGGGAGAGAAAGGAAGAAAAGGAGTCAAGAGGAGTAGGGGCAGGAGGTATGTTCTTGTCCTATGTGGGCAAATCTTTCTGATTCTGGGAGTTGGTTTTACAAATCACTTGAGCTCCAACTTAATTCTTCATATAAATGCTGGTGATTCTTGACCTCTATCTGCCACTTTTTGACTTATTTCTAAATTTTCTAGAACTGGGTTCAGGGAAAGGGGTAACATACTCTTTAATGGACCCTCTTGAAGACTCCCAGTAGAACTGGGACTGATACCCATAATTTGCTAGTAATGCTTTAGTAAATATATGGTGGTAGTTTAGTTGCTAAGTCGTATCTGATTCTTGCGACACCATGGACTATAGCCCACCACGCTCCTCCATCCACGGGATTTCCTAAGCAAGAGTACAGGAGTCAGTTGCCATTTCCTTCTCCAGGGGATCTTCCTAACTCAGGAATCCAACAGGGGTCTCCTGCATTGGAGGTGGATTCTTTACCAACTGAGTTACAAAGGAAGTAATTTGCTAGTAATGTGATCTGGCCATGTCTGTGAAACCTAGTCCACTCATCTATAAATCTAAAATCCACTTTACTGCATGGGTAGTGAATAGTAAGTGAAATTTACAGGATTACTAAACATGACACTTGCCTGGCAAATCCCATGGACAGAGGAGCCTGGTGGGCTGCAGTCCATGGGGTCGCTAGGAGTTGGACACGACTGAGTGACTTCACTTTCACGCATGGGAGAAGGAAATGGCAACCCACTCCAGTGTTCTTGCCTGGAGAATCCCAGGGATGGCAGAGCCTGGTGAGCTGCTGTCTCTGGGGTCACACAGAGTTGGACACGACTGAAGTGACTTAGCAGCAGCAGCAGCAAACATGACACAATTTTGGACCTGTGAACAAATAGGCCTGTAAAAGCATCACTGCAAATAGAGAAAGACAAATTCATCTGGCCTCAGGTAGAGTTGGTCACATGCAGGCCCTCCTATGGAGGATGAGTGCAGCTCAGAGTGGACTCTGTGGGGCCTGATAGACCAGAGTAGGGAGGAAGGGACCAGCCATGCACGTCCATCTCCTTCTTGTGAACTCAGCAGTTAAGGAAGAGACTCATTACTCTCAGGAGGAGTGAGTGACAGGGGAAAGGAGCACTAGGGATTGCAGTGTTACTGTAAGGAAACTTTTTCACTTAGAAACAGCAGTGGAGGGTAAATGTCACCCTCAAAATGATATATAGACACTGACGACATCAAATAAATAACTTTTAAGACAACTCCTTATGGATGTTTGAAACTAGTACTAGAAGATTGAGGCTTATCATCCTGTGAAAATTACCTGGCTGTCATAAGAATAGATTACAAGTTTTCAATCACCTCAAATAAAAGGAGATATAATGTCAATGTGAATATCTTTTTAATGTTTTTTTTTTTTTAAATTTTCATAGAAGGGACTGAAAGACTGATGTATCCCTTCACAACTAATCTAATTACAGGGGAGAATATATTAAAATAACAAATGAGTTCTTAGCCTAATTGTTGACATAGTAAATGAGATATTTTTTAGGAAAGAGAATCTTTTCTCCACTCCTGCCAGCAGATGGAATTTCTAGGCAACACAGATTCATCTGTTTACTGTAATTTGTATTTTTAAGCAAATAGTTGGTAGAAAGAAATAGACTAGAACCAAACTGAATTGAACTGAATTGGGGTTGAATTGAATTAGATTGGATTCCAGGGAGATGGTGCCATAAGATGGCCTCCCTGACCAGATAAGCTGAAAGAAGCCACAGGATTACGTATGTACCTAAGGTCACTCACTCCCTTTATTAGTGAAAGACAAGGAGAAGGAATCTGGGTTTACTGACCTCAGCAACAAATGCTTCCCTCCTATGTAACCTCTGGGATTCCGTATGGCTCACCTGGTAAAGAATCTGCCTGCAATGTGGGAGACCTGGGTTCGATCCCTGGGTTGGAAAGATCCCTTGGAGAAGGGAACAGCTACCCACTCCAGTATTCTAAGATCATGGCATCTGGTCCCATCACATCATGGCAAATGGATGGGGAAACAATGGAAACAATGACAGACTTTATTTTCTTGGGCTCCAAAATCACTGCAGATGGTGACTGCAGCTATGAAATTAAAAGATACTTGCTCCTTGGAAGAACAGCTATGACCAACCTAGACAGTATATTGAAAAACAGAGACATTACTTTGCCAACAAATGTCTGTCTAGTCAAAGCTATGGTTTTTCCAGTAGACATGTATGAATGTGAGAGTTGGACCATAAAGAAGGCTGAGCACCAAAGAATGGATACTTTTGAATTGTAGTGTTGGAGAAGACTCTTGAGAGTCCCTTGGACTGGAAGGAGATCCAACCAGTCAATCCAAAAGGAAATCAGTCGTGAATATTCACTGAAAGGACTGATGTTGAAGCTGAAACTCCAATATTTTGACCACATGACGTGAAGAACTGACTCATTGAAAATGACCCTGATGCTGGAAAGATTGAAGGCAGGAGGATAAGGAGATGACAGAGGAGAAGATGGTTGGATGGCATCACAGACTCAATGGATATGAGTTTGAGCAAGCTCCAGGAGTTGGTGATGGACAGGGAAGTCCATGGGGTGGCAAAGAGTCAGACACTACTGAGTGACTGTACTATCTGATGCAGCCTCTGATAATTCACTAAGTTCTGATACAAGGTTTCCATTTATTTGTTGTCAGCTTTACTTTGTTTTTATGCCTAGATTTTTCATGTTAACTTACTTTTATGATAGAAACCAGTAGAGGAAGGACAAATATATATATATGAACACTTTTTCTAAAAAAAAAAAAAAAAAACCCTACAAAATTCATTTTTCTCACCCCCATGTAGGAAATCCACTTCGAAATTTTCATAGCCAGATTCAACGGCTCTGATTTTCCAACTGGGAGCACCACAGTGAATATTCATGGAAGGATTGATGCTGAAGCTCAAATAATTTAGCCACCTGATACAAAGAGACGACTCATTGGAAAAGCCTGTTTATGTTGGGAAAGATCAAGGGCAGGGGGAAAATGGGGTAACCGAGGATGAGATGGTTGGATGGCATCATTAACACAATTGATATGAGTTTGAGCCAACTCCAGGAGATGGTGAAAGACAGGGAAGACTGACATGCTGCAGTCCATGCAGTTGCAAAGAGTCGGACATGACTTAGCAACTGAACAAGAATAATATGGAAAAACAAGATAAATGCCCAAGAGATGATAGACCCAAAGATTAACATTCAGTTCAAGCACATTTTAAAAATCTTTACAAAGGAAAAGTTCAAACATGTACAGAAGGAGAATAATATAAAGAATTCATATTCCCATCACTCAGTAGATACTATTAGCAACACCTGGCCAATTTTATTTTATCTATGCCTTGTTCTACATTGTGGTGGTAGTTTAGTCTCTGAGTCGTGTGTGACTCTTTGCAATCCCACAGACTCTAGCCCGCCAGGCTCCTCTGTCCATGGGATTTCCCAGGAAGAATACTGGAGTGGGTTGCCATTTCCTTCTCCAGTGGATCTTCCTGACCCAGGGGTCAAACACATGTCTCTTGCACTATCAGGTGGATTCTTTACTACTGAGTCACCAGGGAAGCCCTTAATTAGGTTTATTCCTAGGTATTTGTTGGTTGGAATGTAAAT
This sequence comes from Capricornis sumatraensis, assembly GCF_032405125.1. Taxonomy (NCBI): domain Eukaryota; kingdom Metazoa; phylum Chordata; class Mammalia; order Artiodactyla; family Bovidae; genus Capricornis; species Capricornis sumatraensis. The sequence goes on from NC_091072.1 coordinate 98,551,445, forward strand.
TCATATAGCCACTATGGAGAATTCCTCAATGGAGTTTCCTCAAAAAAACACTAAAAATAGAACTACCATACTGTGAAAGTGCTGCACTCAATATGCCAGCAAATTTGGAAAACTCAGCAGTGGTCACAGGACTGGAAATGGACAGTTTTCATTCCAATCCCAAAGAAAGGCAATGGCAAAGAATGCTCAACCTACCACAGAATTGGATTCATCTCACAGCCTAGCAAAGTAATGCTCAAAATTCTCAAAGCTGGGCTTCGATGATACATGAACTGTGAACTTCCGATGTTCAAGCTGGATTTAGAAAAGGCAGAGGAACCAGAGATCAAATTGCCAGTATCTGTTGGATCATCGAAAAACCAAGAGAGTTCCAGAAAACATCTTCTTCTGCTTTATTGACTATGCCAAAGCTTTTGACTGTGTGGATCACAACAAACTATGAAAAATTATTCAAGAGATGGGAATAGCAGACTATCTGACCTGCCTCCTGAGAAATCTGTATGCAGGTCAAGAAGCAACAGTTAGAACTGGACAGGGAACAACAGACTGGTTCCAAATAAGAAAGGAGTGCATCAAGGCTGTATATTGTCACCCTGCTTATTTTACTTACATGCAGAGTACATCATGAGAAATGTTGGACTGGATGAAGCACAAGCTGGAATCAAGATTGCTGGGAGAAACATCATAATCTCATATATGCAGATGACACCACCCTTAGGGCAGAAAGCAAAGAACAACTAAAGAGCCTCTTGATGAAAGTGAAAGAGGAGAGTGAGAAAGTTGGCTTAAAACTCAATATTCAGAAAACCAAGATCATGGCATCCGGTCCCAAGGCATATAAATGGGCATACAGTGGAAATAGTGTCAGACTTTATTTTGGGGGGCTCCAAAATCACTGCAGACTGCAACTGCAGCCATGAAATTAAAAGATGCTTGTTCTTTAGAAGAAAAGTTATGGCCAACATAGATAGCATATTATAAAGTAGAGTCATTGCCTTGCCAACAAAGGTCCGTGTAGTCAAAGCTATGGTTTTTCCAGTAGTCATATATGGATGTGAGAGTTGGACTATAAAGAAAGCTGAGCACCGAAGAATTGATGCTTTTGAACTGTGGCTTTGGAGAAGACTCTTGAGAGTCCCTTGGACTGCAAGGGGATCCAACCAGTCCATCCTAAAGGAAATCAGTCCTGAGTATTCTCTGGAAGGACTGATGCTGAAGCTGAAACTCCAATACTTTGGCCACCTGATGCAAAGAACTGACCTATATGAAAAGACTCTGATGCTGGGAAAGATTGAAGGTTGGAGAAGAAGGGAATGACAGAGGATGAGGTGGTTGGATGGTATCTACTGACTCGATGGACGTGAGTTTGAGTAAACTCTGGGATTTGGTGATCGACAGGGAAGCCTGGCATGCTGTAGTCCATAGGGTCGCAAAGAGTCATACGTGACTGAGTGACTGAACTGAACTGATGACACAGAAAACCCACTCCTGCACATATATCTGGAGTAAACCATAATTCAAAGAGATACATGTACCCCAATATTTGTGAGTGTGTGCTCAATCCCTAAGTTGTGTACAACTTTTTGCAACCCTATGAACTTTTGCCTGCCAGGCACCTCTGCCCTTGGGATTCTCCAGGCAAGAATAGTGGAGTGGGTTGCCATTTTTTTCTCCAGAGATCTCCCTGACTCGGATCAAACATATGTCTCTGGCATTGGCAGGCAGAGCCTTTACCACTGAGCCAGGTAGAAAGCACTATTCATAATAGCCAGGATATAGATGGAACCTAAATGGGTATGAACAGAGGAATGAATAAAGAAGATATGGTACATCTATACAATGGAATATTCACCAAAAAAGGAACAAAATAGTTCCATTTGCAGAAACATGGATAGACTGTCATACAGAGTGAAGCAAGTCAGAAGTAATATCACTTATATGTGGAATCTAGAAAAATTATACAGATAAACTTATTTGCAAAGCAGAAATAGAGGCATGGATGTAGAGAACAAGCCTATGGATTAAAAGGGGGAAGAAAGAGTGGGATAAATTGGGAGGTGGGATAGACATATATATACTACTATGTATAAAATATTTCAATCCCAAAGAATGACAATGCCAGAGAATGTTCAAACTACCACACAACTGTGCTCGTTTCACATGATAGTAAGTTAATGCTTAAAATCCTTCAAGCTGAGCTTCAGCAGTACATTAACTGAGAATTTCTAGATGTACAAGCTGGGTTTCAAAGAGTCAGAAGAATCAGAAATCAAATTGCTAACATTCGTTGGATCATGGAGGAAGCAAGGGAGTTCTGGAAAAAACATCTGGTTCATTGGACTATAGTAAAGCCTTTGACTGTGTAAACACAGCAAACTGTGGAAAATTCTTAAAGAGATGAGGAGCCTGGCATGCTGCAATCTATGGGGTCACAAAGTGCTGGACTTAGCAACTGAAGAACAACAATAAACAATGTATAAAATAGATAACAAATGAGAACCTACTGTATAGCACAAGCAACTCTACCAGTGCTCTGTGGTGACCTAAGTGGGAAAAAAAAAAAACTATAAAAGAGGGGATATATATAGATATAGATATCAGTTCAGTTCATTCGCTCAGTCGTGTCTGAATCTTTTTAGCCCCCTGAACCACAGCACGCCAGGCCTCCCTATCCATCACCAACTCCTGGAGTCCACCCAAGCCCATGTCCATTGAGTCGGTGATGCCATCCAACAATCTCATCCTCTGTCGTCCCCTTCTCCTCCTGCCCTCAATCTTTCCCAGCATCAGGGTCTTTTCTAATGAGTCAGCTCTTCGCATCAGGTGGCCAAAGTATTGGAGTTTCAGCTTCAACATCAGTTCTTCCAGTGAACACCCAGGACTGGTCTCCTTTAGGACAGACTGGTTGGCTCTCCTTGCAGTCCAAGGGACTGTCAAGCATCTTCTCCAACACCACAGTTCAAAAGCATAAATTCTTCAGCATTCAGGTTTCTTTATAGTCCAACTCTAACATCCATAAATGACCACTGCAAAAACCATAGCCTTGACTAGACAGACCTTTGTTTGCAAAGTAATGTTTCTGCTTTTTAATATGCTGTATAGGTTGGTCATAACTTTCCTTCCAAGGACTAAGCGTCTTTTAATTTCATGGCTGCAATCACCATCTGCAGTGATTTTGGAGCCCCCAAAAATAAAGTCTGACACTGTTTCCACTGTTTCCCCATCTATTTCCCATGAAGTGATGGGACCGGATGCCATGATCTTAGTTTTCTGAATGTTGAGCTTTAAACCAACTTTTTAACTCTCCTCTTTCACTTTTATCAAGAGGCTCTTTAGTTCTTCACTTTCTGCCATAAGGATGGTGTCATCTGCATATCTGATGTTGTTGATATTTCTCCCAGAAATCTTGATTCCAGCTTGTGCTTCCTCCAGCCCAGCGTTTCTCATGATGTATTCTGCATATAAGTTAAATAAGCAGGGTGACGATATACAGCCTTGATGTACTCCTTTCCCTATTAGGAACCACTCTGTTGTGCCATGTCCAGTTATAACTGTTGCTTCCTGACCTGCACACAGGTTTCTCAAGAGGCAGGTCAGGTGGTCTGGCATTCCCATCTCTTTCAGAATTTTCCACAGTTTGTAGCTACATAGAATGGATTGCTGTAGTGCTTTACACTTTTCTGTGCAGCAGAAATGAACACAACATGGTAAAGCAACTGTACTCCAACTAAAATTATGAAGGAAAGAAAAATCAGATCATTTGCTGACCAATACATAGGCTTCCCCCTCATTAACCTTGCCCTTAAAACCTTAATCATCCCATTGGTTGAGAAGGTGATTTGTGAACTAAATTTTTATTTTTCCATTCTCTGGTCATTGAATAAAACTTGTGCTACTTCAATTTCAACTTTAGTTTTGTTTTTGCATCCCTGAATCCAAACAGAAGAACCTTCCCTGCCTGGCAAGAGCCTACGTGGGAGTTCTTACCATCTAATTTGTAACAAAAGCACATCCTCACTCACATGTATAGTGGTTAAAGATGGCTAACCACTGGGATCTCACATGGGTCTGTCAGCTGTAATGCTTACCCATGTTCACTTCACATGGCCTGGGCTTTCTCTAACATGGTAGATTATTGACATATAAGATGTACATAATACATACTTTCTCCCTCTTTTTCACTTAGTAACAAATTCAGAGACCATTGGATAGCACTATATAACAATATTTCTCCCTTTCTTTTACAGCTGCCTCCCCATTTGTCTGACTACAGCTTTGTTTCTTCATCTGAAACCCCACTGAAGACATTGGGCTGTTTGCAGTTTTTTGCTATCACAAAATTTGACTTGCAGTGAATAGCCTGATGATTATGCCTTTTTGTTTGTTTGTTTGTCAGTGTTTTCTAAAGATAGGTATCTAGAAATGAAAGGTTACATCCATATGTAATTTTTCTGGATGGCGCCAAATCCCCTTCCATTGATGATGTCACATAGAACGTTTTGCTTTCCAACCAGTAATACATGAAACTGCTCATTTCCCACAGCATTTACTAAACAAAATGCAGTCAAAATCTTGCATTTTTGCCAATTTGATAGGTATTTTTGTCTTATGCAAAGACACCTTTAAATATCAAATATGAAAATAAGTTACCATCTTAACTGAAGGAAATTCAGTATCCTATATTAAAAACAGACATAATTTACTTGTTCATAGGACTATTCTGTAGCAGTTTGTTGTGTTTCATTACACATTGTCTATTTAAACACATGCCCCTGGTCTATTTCAGTTAAAAGAACAGAAAAAGAATTTGTTTCTGGGATGCATTTGACTGGAATTTATCCTCCTATACACACCTTGTTGGACAACTCCTAATTTGGATTGAACCTACTTAGGGAAACTAGGCTGACCCTGGGCCTGTAGCTGAATCAGCTGATTGTCATTCAGCCTCAGGGGGTGTGACCTCCTCCCAATCTGGCACACCTCTGAGCCAGTCTGCAGCATCCAAACAAAGGGCCCTAACAATCTATGCCAGCCAGCCTCAGAGCCTTACCCTGACAAGTTAACTTTCTCCCATTTTACTACTTAACCTTCCCCACACCCCAATCTGTGCCAAGTTTGTTGCAAGACTTGGGTGACCTCATAGCTTCTCTATCTAATTCTTCTTCCATGTTTAATGAATGAAGAGAGATGGAAGAATAAGGAGAGGTAGAAATAAGCAGGTATTTTCATCACATGTATTTTTAGTTACCTAGCCAGTCCTGCACCTTCTGCACAGGGATAGTAGAGAGTCCTGATTTGAACTATAGTGTTCTATTTATAATTAAGCCTAAAATTGAAAAGCAAAATGTTTTTCCTTCCTATTCTCTATCCTTCCTTTCTGTTCAGCATTGATTATTCCCCTTTCTCCACTCCTCTGTTCCCAAATAAACCTAGGCAAGAATTTCCTTTTTATTTTATGTTTTATCCTACTTCTTTTCAGCTATTGAATAGTACACTAGCTGAATGAGGGCAAGCCAAGTCATGTCTTTGTGTGTTTAAAATAATAGAGGGCATTTGTTCAGGTATAAGTTATTTCAAACTACACTTTTAAAATAGAAATTTCCTTTAAATAAACTTTCAGGAGATATGGATGTACATGGTAAGAAAAAATTGGAATTTGGGTTGAAAAACACATTTGCAAGGCTCACAAATCACTTGTAAATTCTTACTGGATTCAAGTCTGAGAATTGGCTGTTAGTATTTCCAGGATTGCACTGTCTTTATATCATAGGGCATGCAACTTTTTGTTTCAATTATACCTTCTAAATGAATCTGAATAAGACAAATACAGAGTATCCCAAATCTTCTTTTACAGAACCTCACTGGTATAGAAAAGAGTTGACTGAAGTCTTGCAATTTGGCCTTATGAAATCATTGTTAGTGACAAAAAAAAATCTATCCTGTTCTGAAATTCTCAAGTCATTCAAACAAAAAATGTAACCTTTTGTATGATTTCACTTCCAAACATTGCTCAGTCATTTAAAGACATACTATCTACTGTAATTTTATTAACAAACAAACAAACAACCCTGACACTTTAATCCTGGTGCCTTTGAGGATGGCACAAAATAGAGTTGGGTTTTGCTGTTTCTTTTTCCAGCATTTGAATATATGCTTTTAGCTTGACTGAGGAAAATAAGCTTTATTTATTCCGACAGTGGAGAAGGGAATAGCAACCCACTCCAGTATTGCTTGCCTTGAAAATCCCATGGACAGAAGAACCTGGTAGGTTATAGTCCATGGGGTCGCAAAAAGTCAGACACAGCTGAGCGACTAACACACACACAGCCAGACAGAAGTCACGGAGGACACTGTCAGTCAGCTGTTTACTGTATGTATGCCTTACAGCTTTTTGCTCCTCTAGAATCAGAAAGGTTTTATCTGTTTGAATCCCTCTCGTCATGTGTTCAGATGAGAGCTATAGTGTGGATTAAGCTGGACATTTAGTTTTCAAGTTACCTAATTTCCCACATATTTGAAAACTCTCATGAATTATAACTCATTTCAGAATAAACTACACACACTGAATCCTTTTCCACCCTCTCTTCCATGCCAGCAAGCATACATATATACACAGGCAGACAAAATATCATTGAGGCTAGAAGCAGTGTCCTTGAAATAAATTGCATGCTAACAGTTTTATGCTGTAAAGAAGGTGAGGGAAGCAAAAGAAAAGTCACTTTGGTCTTTGAGGAAATAGAAAATGTTCACGAAGACAAAGATAAGAAACAATAAAGAATGAGAACACTCAAGCTCTTGAACTGGGGTTATATCAGCCCATCACATTGAGAATTTGTCTAACACATTCTTAAGCAAATGCTAAAATCTGTCCATCTACCATATCAGCTATGACAAGGGAAGGAAGTAGAGCCGCCTCACTTGCAAAATGACCTTCCCAAAACACTGACAATCTCAACTTGACATTGTTACCATGTGAATAGCTGAACCTGTGGAAACAATTTCTCTTAGAAAATTTGTATCTCAAAAACCTTTTCCTACCTACTTCTGTGTTTTGAAGTTAACAGGCATTTAGAATGAATTGACACTTTAAATTTTTTTAATTAATTTTTCAAATGGAAAGATGAAATTTTGTTACCATGCTCTAATAGAAATTAACACTTGTAGAAAAACTATACTTAAATGAAATTTATTCTGTGTATTTTATCAAATCAGTTTGCATTTAGAGACAGTCAAATAACTATGGTACTTGCATATGTGCTTGGTTTGGTAAAAAATGGCTGACTCTTTATTTATGTGTTATGATAAGTCTGATCACACACCCCTGTACAATATTCTCCAATTCCATTTTCATCTGCCAACACACACATACACACAGATACTTCTTTACACGCTTGTAGTTAATTTTGTTATTGTTCTTTAATGCCTTAGGAATAGATTTTCTTCCCTGTCACACACATATGCATTGATGTTGTATGTATACATTTGTTAAAATAGAAGCCATTCTGATTTCCATACTCATTTTTCTTTTTAATTGAAAGTCGCTCAATCGTGTCCAACTCTTTGTTGTCCCATGAACTATAGCCTGCCAGGCTGCTCTGTCCGTGGAATTCTCCAGGCAAGAATACTGTAGTGGGTAGCCACTCCCTTCTCCAAGGGATCGTCCCAACCCAGGGACCAAACACAGGTCTCTGCATTGCAGGAGGATTCTTTACCAACTGAGCCACTAGGAAAGCCCAAGAATACTGGTGTGGGTAGCCTATCCCTTCTCCAGGAGACCTTTCCAACCCAGGAATCAAACTGGGGTCTCCTGAATTGCAGGCAGATTGAAGGTATTTTTTGTTTTCAGTATCTTTTTAACTTTAGGTTCAACAGAAAAAAAAAAAATCCAACATTATGGCAATATTCTTCCTGTCAATAGACACTAAAATGATATGGAGGATGTTAACACCTCAGGAGGAATACATGATGTGTTTGGAGCAGGACTTCCATGGTGAGTTCTCAGTGTAACTCTGAGAACACTGTAAAAACTAAAAGTGAATTACTGAAAGCACCTTAATTCAAACATGCACATTCAAATGTACAGATTCCTCTAATAAATATTCATAAGATCTAATTTAATATTATTTCAATGCTTTTTAAATGGCCTCTTAGAACACAAGTTAATGTGTTCCTAAGTATGAATTTATCTAATCATGAATAATAATATCTCATATTTTCAAGGATTTCAATGTTCTGCAAAGTGCTCATTTCTTCACATGCATTATCTTAATCAGTTTTATTCACCTGCTTTTTTCCCTTTCTTTTTCCTCCTCTTTTTTCTAAGATCATAATATATGTTTGCTCTCCAGGAGAAAGATTACTCTCTGTATATGTGAGAGCAAATTTGGCAGATTTGCCTCTCAGAAAAGATTTAAATCACTAAAATGAAAAGATTATTTAAAGCCCAGTATGGTTCAGGGTATTGAAATGAAGAAAATCAGGGAATGGATGGAATAGGTAGCAATGCCAAAAGCAATAGCATGAAGATTTCTTCTTAACCCAAGAAATCATTATTGTTAACTTTTATTTGGACCAGAGAATCTTTTTATTTGATATTCCAAATCCTTTATTTATAGCATAATCTGTTTTTATAGTGTTGACCTTTTGCTTTACACAACATTGCAATATTGTCCTTGTATACTGTGGTCATTTGTTATATTAGGTATCTGAGTATTTTCTCACATGCAAATTTATGTTAAGTGATGTGTATTCTTTTGATATGTGTAACTTTCCATTTAATTATCTGCAAGCATTTTATTGAGATGTTTAAATTTTTTAATGAAAAATCTCTTCAGTTTGTCTACCTATGCTTCTTGATTACCCAGTATATTGTAACAGGCAATTCTCTCACCATAGAGTATAAATAAATTAGTAATTTATATTAATGTTAGTTTTATTTAAAAATTACTAATAAAACTAATGCTGAAAAATATGTTAAATGACTCACTACTATGTTTTCTAAATATATAGAGTTAGAAGTTTTTATCATGGAACTATCTGTCACTAAAGTTGTTTGGATCATCTAGTCTTTACAATATCATTCTAAATTAATATGTGTGAGAGAGAAAAGTACTTTGTCATCTCACAGTCTATGGTGTTTATAAAATGCTAAGGATAGAATTTGATGGAGCATCTGCCACAGATGAGTGTTTCTGTAAAGATCCTTCAGTTCCTCTTTTGTTATAAAAAGGTCATGTTGATTTGCAGAGGGAATAATATTCATTATATCATTAAGCATATTTGAAAAATAAAGAGTCTATTAATGTTACTAAACGCTCTCAAAATTCAATGGAATAGCCATCTTGTTCACTACATTTTCCATTGGGTATGATATAAGCAGTTAAATGTTGTACTTTTGCTCTACAATGACAGTCTACAGCCTGAGAACTTTATGTACCAAGGTAGGCAAAGCATAGTTTATGCTGCTCAAGAAAGACTTTATTGGATTTAATTAAGCTGGAATCTCATTTGTACAATTTAATCAAATATTTTAAGGAAGGATTAATTTTCCTCAAGTCAGCAGTTATATCACTAAGCTAGCCCCTGGATGCTTGGTTTGTTGACTTTCCAATAATAAGCCAGCTAGACAATCTTTATCTTTCTTTGCCTTTCAATTTAGTGTATCTTTATCTGTTTCAGGAGACAATGTTAATAGCAACTATTTTCAAAAAGTAAATTTTCACTTTCAGTGTATTTGCTCAGTTCAGTTCAGTCGCTTAGTCATGCCCGATTCTTTGCCTCCCCATGCACTGCAGCAGGCCAGGATTCCCTGCAGGATTCCCTGTCCTTCACCATCTCAAGGAGCTTGCTCAAACTCATGGGCATTGAGTTGGTGATGCCATCCAACCATCTCATCCTCTGTTGTCCCTTTCTCCTCCCACCTTCAATCTTCCCCAGCATCAGGGTCTTTTCAAATGATTCAGTTCTTCGTATCAGGTAGCCAAGGTATTGGAGCTTCAGTTTCAGCATCAGTCCTTCCAATGAATAGTCAGGGTTGATTTCCTTTAGAGTTGGCTGGTTTGATCTCCTTGCAGTCCAAGGGACTCTCAAGAGTCTTCTCCAACACTACAGTTCAAAAGTATCAATTCTTCAGTGCTCAGCTTTCTTTATAGTCCGTCTCTCACATCCATACATGACTACTGGAAAAACCATAGCTTTGACTAGACCGACATTTGTTGACAAAGTAATGTCTCTGCTTTTTAATATGCTGTCTAGGTTGTATTTGCTAATAGGCTCTTTTTCTTTATCATCTCAGTCTCTCTATGTACTACTTTCCCCATTCAGAATTAATATATATAGTTTTTTATTGTAATATATTTTCTTCTATCCTCTCAAAGATTTAAACAAAAAATAAAAACTAAGAATTCTAACAACTCTAACAAACAAAAAACACTCTCCCCGTAAATATATTTTCTATTCAGGAAAGTAGTGGCAAGCTTATCTTGGTCTAATTCCAAATTAAATTCTTAACCTATTTAAATATACCCTAATGTAATGGTCTGCTTATCAATCCATCACTTGGTGCATCTGCTTTGAAATGGGCAGGTGGTCCCCTTCAGAAGTATCATTAGATAATGATGACGGTTGCAATTAGATGATAATGATCTTGGTCATTTACAACATGCAGAGTCATTTATATAAATGATTTTTTTTGTAAGTATGGCATGGAGTTGGTAAGGAGTCAAAAGGTACTTCTTCCTTAGGTTATAATTCTTTTAAGTAGATCAGACTTAGTAGTCCTATGGGTTTCAAAGTTCCTTGCATCAAAATTTCATGTATTTTCCTACTTAATAAGGCAAATTATGTAATTATTTTTAGTTGCCTCTGTGTGTGTGTGTGTGTGTGTGTGTGTGATACCAAATCCAGTATACATGTCCATCTCTCATCCCGGGCTCTGCGGGTGGCTTGCTTCCTGGTTGGCTCCAGGAACCGCTCAAGCTGTTCTGATGGTCATGAGCTCTGTTCACCACAATCACTTCATCTCCTGGCAACACTACAGCCTCAGCCTCCTCAGGGATGAGATCCTACCACCCGCATCTCACAGTCTCTCATTTCCCAACAGCTGCTCTGAGATCCATGCAAAATAACCTCGCTGTGAAGAGGCTTTAACATTCTGCAGATCAGACTGACAAATGAGGCACAGGAGACTGAAAGGAGGCGAAGCCAGCAAGTCCATGTGACTCAGGCTTCTCCTGAGACTTCACATGACCCAGAAATCAACCCTCTTTTCTTGGGAGACTGTGATCCGCTTAGCAACGTCCCACTGGGCTTTGTTTTCCCTTCTTTCCTTTCTCATTTCCATTTTCCCTCACTTTGCTTCCCTGGATAACATGCCCTGTAATAAACTCTATTTCTAAGGAACTTAGGCTGGGACAGAGCTCTTTAAGTAACTGTCCACGTGTGTTTCCATTTGCTTATCCTAGAAACTGTAACATTTACTGTTTTCCTAAAATGACCAATCCCTCTCTCTTGCACTTCCTATGAGAGCAAAACCAACTAACTGACAGTTCAGTAATTGGCTGTTGTCTAGTCACTGCACTTTCCAAACTGAACTCCTAGGAAAATAGTGCCAGACTAGAGAGTAGCTTTTAATTTCTCATATATCATGATTTATAGCATAGCTAGCTTACTGAGGTTACCCTCGATCTTTAAAAATAAACAATATCAATTTTTAAATGAGCTATAACAATCTCATATAAAATCTGAAAGACTCAGGGCATTCTGACTACATAAGCTGCTTGACTGCCTGTGAATCAGTCCCACAGAACACACTTTAAAAATAGATTGGTGTTTCTTTATTAAATGTAATAAACTATGCTTTTCACATTTCATTTCTGAAGAATTTTCACATACAAAACTATACAATTAACCTGAGACTTGGACAAGATACATATTAGTGTTATTATTCTTACAATTTACAGAAGGATAAACTGAGACTCAGAGTGGTTAATTCAGTGTCCAGAGTCGGCATAGCAAAAATTTGATATAAAATTTAGTTTTTCCTGTGCCTTTCCTCTTTATATCCTGTCATACTGCTTTAGCTCACTAGAGAAGAGTAGACCTTTATTAAGAATAATTTGGACATAAGATTCCTGAATAGAAATAAGTCATATACCTGCAAACAAATGATTTTTCCCACAAATCACATGGCAATATATAACATTATTTTAGACTCATGCAAATATATGAAAATTTGATTTTAATGTACCCCCAACATATGAGACTGTTATTTTAATGTTAATTTTTATGCACCCCCAACATACCAGGCTTCCCGGTAGCTCAGCTGGTAATGAATCTACCTGCATGCAGGAGACCCTGGTTCAATTTTTGGGTTGGGAAGATCCCCTGGAGAAGGGAACAGGCACCCACTCCAGTATTCTTGCCTGAAGAATTCCATAGACTATATAATCCATGGGGTCTCAAAGAGTCGAACATAACTGTGTGAGTTTCACTTAACATATGAGAAAATTTAACTATTTAAAGAAAATATGGAAAAAAAAAGAAAGAAAATATGTGGTGAACTCTTTGGTAATGTCTTCTTTGTTAATGTCAACTAACAGACAATACCGTCTAAAAGTAAAATGGCTTTCCTGAGAGGAATTCCAGCATAATCCAATCATTGATCAGATAGAGAAACAAATGACTTCTAAGGTTGTAAGATCAACTAACTCTATTTGGAGGAAAAAAATGTATATTCTTGGGTAAAAGATTTATATCTGAAAAATGACATTTGTTTATATCTGAAAAATGGAAAGAAATAGATACTTTTCTGATAACTATGAGGTCATAACCCCCAGAATAAATGCTAAATCCCTGTCAAAAAAAAAAAAAAAAAGAAAGAAATAGATACTTTTCTGAACAGAAAAAAGTTAATGATGGGAATTTCAATGACAAAAAATTATTTGACGTTTTAAATGATCTAAAAAGGAAATACATGGAGAAATGTATGTGTTTTCAGATTCATGTGAAACCCTTTAAATTGTAAAATGTGAATAAGTGGCAGAAAATTCAGGAAGCCAAGACTGCATGTAAGTGTCAATTTAGGCAAAGATGACCCAGCAATCCCACTGCTGGGCATACACACCGAGGAAACCAGAATTGAAAGAGACACATGTACCCCAATGTTCATCGCAGCACTGTTTATAATAGCCAGGACATGGAAACAACCTAGATGTCCATCAGCAGATGAATGGATAAGAAAGCTGTGGTACATATACACAATGGAGTATTACTCAGCCACTAAAAAGAGTACATTTGAATCAGTTCTGATGAGATGGATGAAAGTGGAGCCGATTATACAGAGTGAAGTAAGCCAGAAAGAAAAACACCAATACAGTATACTAACACATATATATGGAATTTAGAAAGATGGCAATGATGACCCTGTGTGCAAGACAGCAAAAAAGACACAGCTGTGTATAACAGACTTTTGGACTAAGAGGGAAAGGGAGAGGGTGGGATGATTTGGGAGAATGGCATTGTATCATGTAAGAATCGAATCGCCAGTCTATGTCCAATGCAGGATACAGCATGCTTGGGGCTGGTGCACGGTGATGACCCAGAGAGATGTTACGGGGAGGGAGGTGGGAGAGGGGTTCATGTTTGGGAACGCATGTACAGCCGTGGTGGATTCATGTCAATGTATGGCAAAACCAATACAGTATTGTGAAGTAAAATATAAAAATAAAAAAAATTAAAATAAAATAAATTTTTTAAAATAAATAAATAAATAAAATGTACCCCCAAAAAATAATAATAATAATTTTTTTTTGGCAAATAGATCCAAACTATTAGAAGGACTGCTTTTGTACCAGTTATGTTTCAAAGTGAAAATTCATTGTAAACTATTCTCTGAAGATATGAGACAAATGTACTTACGAAATAAAGCATAAAAACCAAACATTAGGTTTCATCAAGAAGGAAAACAAAGAAGAAAGATGCAAGAAATGTCACATCTTTAAAGGGAAATCCTCCACAGACCCCTGTGTTGACTTCTTGAGATTGTTCTCCCACTTCTTAGCATAATCTAGTTTATACATTCAGAAAGTAAACTCTAAGTTATCAGAGGGATGGATAACTTTTCAGTGTAAAGAATGAAAACCGAGTAATATATCTATAAAATCTCAAAGTATATTACTTTGCAGAAGATAAATTTTGATCAAGTCTCAGATCTCAGGAAAGTATCCATTAGAGTAGCACTTTTAACATCAAATATATGATGTTTCTACTTTAAATGGTCATAATCATAAAAAATGATTTAAGCCAGAAGTTTAGAAAAGGTATGATATAAAGATTGGCCTTCCTCAATGGCTCAGAGGGTAAACAATCTCCCTACAATGCAGGAGACACAGGGGCTGTGGGTTTCATCCCTGGGTTGGGAAGATCTCATGAAGGAGTAAGTGGCTACCCACTCCAGTATTTCTACCTGGACAGAGAAGCCTGGTCGGCTACAGTACACAGGGTCACAAAGAGTTAGATTCAACTGAGCAGCTGAGCACACACACACATAAAGATTATCATTAGTCTCTAGGGAGGGTCAGAATCTTTCCCACTAATTGCAAGGATCATCGTCTTCATAACAATAATAATACATCAGGTACCACAAATGGTTTCCTCCTACCAATGGGCACTTGGCTTTCTGACCTAGAAAAGCAGAGACATGCAGATAGTATATAGCAGATTTATACTTATCCACACTGAGTACTGGTGTCTCAGAGGCTGAGTTATTTTTGAAGATGTCCTAACTTCTTATAATGAATGCATATATAATCATAAAAATAACTGAACTATTAAGACTTACATATTAACTATTCCCAGGAAGAATAACTAACACACTGGGGAATTTTAAAATTTCTCAGCTCCTCACATGCACCATAAACCTTAATAAACACAAATGCCAATTTCTACATTGATTAAAAAAATGATCAAACAATGACATGAACTTAAAATGGAAGATATGAATTTTAACAAATGCTTATAGAATAAGACCTTAAGGTTTTCACTTGAAACACCCTTTTCACAAAGAGCCTCTTGTCTGCTGGATGTGCTTAAGAAGCAAATAGAAACTTGGGTCACAAACTGTGCTACTACCTAACTACTAAGGCTGGGGACAGGCTTCCTTCACCCACATCGCATCAGGCCACTTCTGAAGACCTGTTTTCTTTTGGAAATTTTATACTTTAGGGAGGACATTTATTAAGTATAATCTATCCTAAGAAATGTAATACCAATTGTAAGAAACCTCTGAGGGAGTGATACTATTTAAAAAAAAACAGCACACCAGTCTAGCAAATAATATTTCCTCAAGGCCAGGGGATGAATCCTGGCTCCATTTCCTATCACAGTGGAAAGCTGAGGAGGGTTACTGACTTCTCTGTAGCCATTTCTTCTGCTTTAAGACTAAGATGTCAATAGTAAGTGTTAGACATGAAAGATCACTGAAAGGTTACATGAAGGAAACCACTTCTACCATGTAGAGCACTGTCTAGCATATATTTAGCTCTCAAAATATTTTTAATACTAGGCAAAGAAGAGACAAGCTTTGAAGAGAAATCAGACAAAATAGCTGTCATCTAATTTGTGTCCGGCCAGAATGTAGGACAGTTAGATTATATGTGTGACTAAGGAAAGAACTAGGATCACGTGTGATCTTTTGGAGACACAGATTCACTCTAAGAAAAGGAGAAACAACACTGTAAAAACTAGGTTTATCCAGAAATAGAAAGACAGGACTGGATTATTGACTCAAGGCTGTCACACCACAGAAGGTATCCAAGCACAGGTGAGATGACTCTCCATCAAAGAGGTTATAGAAGCTATTGCTGCTTCAGAAGCCTGAATTACCTTATGACCAGTGCACATGTGTCTCAGCAAATACATTATATATTATTTCTAAAGAAAAGATCTCCTTACTTTTATAAATTTCCACACAAAGAGTGTTTAAAAAATAAATACTTATTAAAGACTCGACAAGTGTACATTACAATGGTTACATTTGGCGGGTAGAAGAGTCTGATGAAGGAGGTCATCATTATATTTCAATTTTGTTTTGTTTATGTGGGGTTTTTTTAGTATGTTAAGTTTATGTAATCATAAAACATAAGGGAAACTCAAAGAAGTGGTTATAGAAGGCAGGAAATAACACAGTACTCTACTGGATAGAGGTATGTGTTTCTGGATTTCCCTAAGTTATGGTGATGTGTAACTTTGGATAAAAAACCTGTACAAAATGAGGATTCTGCTTTGTTTTGAAAGCTATTATTGCCTTTCTCCTGGAGAGAGGGGATGGAGATGGTAAATATCTTTCTGGCCCCTGACTCCTGCCTGATTTTTTTTCTGGAGTCTCTGGCTATACATGACCTAGCTTAACACATGCAAATAATTGGTGCAATAAAGACTAGATGAAGTGAGGAGGGTCATTTTCCCAAGAGCATCCTTCTATAGGCTTTGACTTCAAGCCATCACTGTATTCCATGTACTCCAATACACGTATTTTTACACATGAACATTTCTGAAATGGAGATGGCTCTCAATTCTATCACAGTTTTCAGTCTCCTTCTTTAACTGTAGTCCATTAAAATGGTACATATTATGATGCTGGTATCTTAGATTGGATGGAATACACTATTTTGTGAATAGATTATGTACCCGAGCCAAGTGCATACCTCATTTACTAATTCTCATAGTAATGTTTAGGTGGATATTGTTATCTCCCTTTTACAGGTCTGGTTTAAAGAATTAAAGGAAAGTGTCTTTGATCATACAGCTAGTAAACATAGAGTGAGAGTTCTACGGAGATTTGCCTGGCAAAGTTCTTGCCATTAGCCAATTCATCAACATATTTTTCTAAGAAGGTTTTGGGTAAAGATCTTTCTATTTTAAAAGAAAAAGTTTTAAAGTCTCGAAGATGCTTCTTTCCTCAAGCATTATGTACCAATGCTTCTCACACTCTTTGTGTAGCCCTCTATGGTATCAGATCCTCAGCTTCCAAGCCATCCTGCACTGGGAGCCGCTGTGTCATTTAGTGTTGATTCCCAGGGCTAACCCAACATTAAAACACAACTTAATGTTGAGGTGAATCTAAGATGCCAGAGCACTGTTGAGGAAGATTGTTGTTGTTTTTTCTCTTTTTTTAAAGATATAATATATTTTCAATCCGTTTTGATAATATTTTAGTAAAGTCTAAAATTCCTGATAGTATTCTCTATGGAAAAAATTACTACCCAATTTAAATACCTTTATATCTTAACAAAATAATTTTGTCACAGCCTTAAGACTGCCAAACTCATAAGAGGACTTTTACAACAGGAATTTAAATTTTACTAGAAATGTCTTTTTAAAAAAATGTTTATATGAAAGATTCTTCCTTAGAGTTTTCAAAGGAAATGTAGCCCTGCCAACACTTTGCTTTCAGAGTTCTATTATGGAATGTGAGAATAAATTTCTGTTGTTTAAAGCCAGAAAAAAAAAAGAGTTTATATTCATGTGACAATTTCCTAAGCTATGATTAGATTTTGAGAAATATTTGAACCACTAACAGAGACAATAGGATTGATTATGAATTTCCTCTCTAAACTCTTAATATTTGCAATATAAAGAACATTATATAATCTTATTTTTATAGCTATTTCAATATCAAACTGAGGTAATAACAAATAAACTCAACTAGATTTAAGACTGAAATGCAGGGCATAAGAAAAAATATCACAATAAGAGTGTTTCTAATAAAAATCTATTTGATGAAGCTATAAAATATCTATTGCTGTCTTAGCACATGCACGACCATTATATTCTAGGTTGTTTCCAAATTACTAGTTTAAGATTCCTTGATGGGCTGAAAATTACTGTACTTTAATGACAATTCAATATGAAGTGAACAAAAATACAATATAGTCAGTTTTAGTGGTCTCTCATTCTCACTTTAGTAACTCAAGATGAAATGTGCACTATCAAAATGCTGAACAACCTTGTAATAAGGACTTGACTTGTATTTCTCAATTGCATGATTTCTGCCCAAATTAATTTTTAACCTTTAAATTTGGTGTCTCAGATGGTAAAGAATCCACCTGTAATTCAGGAGTCCTGGGTTTGATCCCTGGGTTGAGAAGATCCTCTGGAGAAGGAAAAGAAGGGAATGGCTACCTACTCCAGTATTCTTGCCTAGGAAATCCCATGGACAGAGGAGACTGGCAGGCTACTGTTCAGGGAGTGCCAAAGAGTTGGACATGACTGACTGATGCTTTCACTTTGCTTATAGATAACCTCTAATCTCTGATAGCCAGAATGATACCTTTTATCCGTTCTTAATTAAAGATAATTATTACAACTAAAGAGAATTTGTACTTCTGAAAGAATTTCCAATCTTATAAAACTGCAAGTTTTATATAGATGGATATATGTAGATATAGATGTATTTAGATGTAATGTATAAATATGAAAAGTGAAAGTGACAGTCGCTCAGTCTTGTCCGACTCTTTGCGACCCCATGGACTATATAGTCCATGGTATTTCTCCAGGCCAAAAGACTGGAGTGGGTAGCTTTCCCTCTCCAAGGGATCTTAGCAACCCAGGGATCGAACCCAGGTCTCCCACATTGCAGGCAGATTCTTTACCAGCTGAGCCACAAGGGGAGCCCACGTGTAAATCTAAATATATTCAAAATAGATGTTATATGAGTAAAACAGATATGTTACATAGAATGCATACATATATGCAAATATATACCTTGAAAATATTAAAGTATTACAAGAAAGCTTAAAGCCACCTTCTAAAAACCATACCCAGTCTGTGAACACTCTGGATCTCACCAAATAACAGTTGAGTACAAATTTCTCCAGTACTTTATCCATTTCTGCATTAGATATACAGCATTATTTTCTGAATATGAGCATATGTTTTACATTAATTGTATTACACTGAAAAGATCAGTTGGAAACTTGAACTCTTCACCCAAAAGTATGTCATATATTTTTCCATAGCAGTCCACAAATTTCACCTCTTTTTTTAAAAACTGCCCCAAAGTATTTCATGGTATGAATGTGCCATAATTTGTATAACTTAATTACTGGTTTTCTTTTGGTAGTTATTTAGGTTATTTCTATTTTCCTTGGTTATTTCTATTATCCTTTTAGTATTGCATTTCAGATAATCCTGTGAACATTCCTGGTCATGCCATCTTGGACATGTGTAGGAATTTCTCCAGAATAATTAGAAGTGTAATTATAAGAAATTAAAAAGTTGGCTTAAAGCTCAACATTCAGAAACTAAGATCAAGGTATCTGGTCCCATCACTTCTTGGGAAATAGATGGGAAAACAGTGTCAGACTTTATTTTTGAAGTCTCCAAAATCACTGCAGATGGTGATTGCAGCCATGAAATTAAAAGACACTTACTCCTTGGAAGGAAAGTTATGACCAACCTAGATAGCACATTCAAAAGCAGAGACATTACTTCTTTTCCAACAAAGGTCCATCTAGTCAAGGCTATGGTTTTTCCAGTAGTCATGTATGGATGTGAGAGTTGGACTGTGAAGAAAGCTGAGCACTGAAGAATTGATGCTTTTGAACTGTGGTGTTGGCGAAGACTCTTGAGAGTCCCTTGGACTTCAAGGAGATCCAGCCAGTTCATTCTAAAGGAGATCAGTCCTGGGTGTTCTTTGGAAGGAATGATGCTAAAGCTGAAACTCCAGTACTGTGGCCACCTCATGAGAAGAGTTGACTCATTGGAAAAGAGTCTGATGATGGGAGGTATTGGGGGCAGGAGGAAAAGGGGATGACAGAGAATGAGATGGCTGGATGGCATCACCGACTCAATGGATGTGGGTTTGGTTGAACTCCGGGAGTTGGTGATGGACAGGGAGGCCTGCAGTGCTGTGATTCATGGCGTTGAAAAGAGCTGGACACGACTGAGTGACTGAACTGAACTGAACTGAATTTTTTAATAGAAACTATCCAAGTACCCTCAAAATTACCATACTTTTATATGCTTACTGTCAATATAGAATACTTATTCCCCAATAGTTGTTTACACTTGGCACTTAAATTGTTGCTAGTCTGATGAGTGAAAACTCTCTCAAAGTATATTCGCCTACTTGCAAGTAAGTGGAATTGATCTTTTCATCTCACTATTGTTTTATTCCTCTTATCTGACTTTTGACTGTTTATGTGCTTTAGTTTTTTCCCCTTGGATATATGCTGTATTTCTATATAGGTTGCATGCTGTAATGTTTTCTACCAGCGTGTCTCTTATTCTGACTTTGTGGTGTTTTTTTGTCTTTGGAAATATTTTGACATGACCAAATTTATCAATTTTTGTGTTTTCTTTTTTAAAATTAATTTATTTGGCTGGGTTGGGTCTTAATTGTGGCATCCAGGCTCTCAAGTTTTCCTCATGGGCTCTGGAGCACATGGGCTCAGTAGTTGTGGTGTGGGGGCTTAGCTGCTCCATGAGATATGAGATCTCAGTTCCCCTACCAGGGACTGAACCCTTGTCCTCTGCATTGCAAAGTAGACTCTTAACCACTGGACCACGAGGGAAGTCCCTATTTGTGTCTTCTTCTAATAATTTTTAAAAAGAGTATATTGCTCTAAAGTCACAGAGACATTTTCCTATTTTTCTTGTAAAATATTCATGTATTTTTGATTTCTGTTGTTTTTATTTTTGCATATTGGCCTTTGCTCTATCTGGGATATATCTTTAAGAGTCTTTCAAGATAGAAATCAAAGAATTATTTTTCTGGTGGATAGAAAATTATCCCAACTTCATTTTATTATACTCCATATTTTATTAAAGGACCTGAAAAGATATTTTTGGCATGTGAAAACTATGTATCCATTTCTGGATTCTGTCATATTAAATATCTCAACTTGTTTTTTACTACATTTTTCAATTATGTTTTGATATCAGATAGGACATGTGTTAGTTGTTTTTAATATTCTGTATTTTCTATTCCAAATGAATTTTAGAGTTGGCCTTCATATTCAAAATCTCTGCTAGAAATGTCATGACTATTCAAACTTAAGGATTATTTTGAAAATTAAAATTTCAGAATACTGGGGTTTTACATCCACAAGCATGATATATTTCTTCATTTATTCAGATGTTTTTTTAGGTCCAGCTTTACAGTTTTATATTTTCAACAGAAAGGCTGTACACATTGTACAAGGCTTATGTTTATTACTTTATAACTTATATTCTTATTTTTAATGGAACTATTTCCTTTCACATTTTTAATCAATTGCTATTTATTTTTAAGGGCTTCCCAGGTGTTGCTAGTGGTAAAGAATTTGCCTACTAATGTAGGAGACACAAGAAACACAGGTTTGATCCCTGGGTTGGGGAGATTCCCTGGAGGAGGGCATGGCAACCCTCTCCAGTATTCCTGGTGGAAAAATCCCATGGGCAGAGGAGCCTGGTGGGCTGCAGTCCATGCTGCCACAAAGAGTTGGACATGACTGACCAACTGAGCACACACATTTATTTGTAAAAAAATTATTTTTGTATTTTGACTTTATGTAAAATCACTTTAATCTATTTTACTATTTCTCATAATTTGTCAGTTGGTTGCATTAGATTTTCCTTTGTAGCAGACAATATACTGACCACATAGAAACATATTTTATATTTTTCCCTCCATTATTTATTTTTCATTGTTTATTGTTCATATTGTAGAGTCTAAGACCTTGAGTCAAATATTATAAGATACAATGTTTTTGTTGTTCTTGACTTTATGAAATCCTTCTAACTCAAAGAGGAAGTGCTTGAGTGCATTAATGTAAATACTCAATACCAAGTTATTTGGGGTGTAATCTAAAAGAAAAGGGAGAATGTTACTCCGTCTGCTTATTGAATTTCAAATATATTCCAGAAACTGAACTAGATCAATGTAATTATTCTGCTTAACAGTTCCAAGAGCTGCAATCTTACTTTCAAGAATGTGAAGTAACAACTAAGTTTACACATGAAGTTGACACAAATATTCAAATTCTGGTTGTAATTCTACAGACTGAGTAAACCCTAGGGTTTGCAGGTTCTAATAATCTCTGATGGTCCCAGAGTTCTCTGGACCTTTTTCTCCTTTCTTGTGTTTGTTGCAGGGAGAACAGGATTGAAAAGACAGGTGTTCATCCTATGAAAACAAGCTCCCTGTGAGCAGAATCTGAGTCATTCTCAAAATGCAGTGCCCAGTATAGTGCAAATATGCTGCTGCTGCTAAGTCACTTCAGTCGTGTCCGACTCTGTGTGACCCCATAGATGGCAGCCCACCAGGCTCCCCTGTCCCTGGGATTCTCCAGGCAAGAACACTGGAGTGGGTTGCCATTTCCTTCTCCAATGCACGAAAGTGAAAATTGAAAGGGAAGTCACTCAGTCGTGTCCAACTCTTCACTACCCCATGGACCACAGCCTACCAGGCTCCTCTGTCCTTGGGATTTTCCAGGCAAGAGTACTGGAGTGGGGTGCCATCACCTTCTCCGATAGTTCAAATATAAAGGCATCAAAAATATTTTTATATTGATTGATAGGGAAATATACATGTTTCATGTCACTCAAATTGAGGTGTCTCACATAATGAGCTAATAAAATAACAGCATTGTTTCTTTCCTGAAAGTTTCTTTCTGTTAAGTTTCATGTTGATAACAGTTTCAGATTTTAAGTTCTCCAGCTCTGTGTAGACAAGAAATCAGTCAAAAATGTAAGCACCAGGCAAGGAATTTTTTTCAAGCTGAGAATCTGAGACTTGCAGTTAAATACAGATCTATCTTAAATTTTAGGCATATTAATTAAATTTTAAACTTAAAAAACACTTCTACTTTTTTGGCAGAAAAACTGTAGTTGCCTCTTTTTGGAAATAAATGATTTATTAAAGTTTTTTGTTTAAAAAAGAGTAAATAAGCATAAAATATAGGGATGATATTAAATTCTGGTCACCATCGAGATTTGCATTTTTACTTATTCCAACTTGACACAGGAAGGAACTATAGTATAGAACTGTTATACAATTTCCCCAAGGTCATTCAAAGAGTTGACAACAGATGAAATTCAAAACCCAGAAGGGCTGACTCCAGAATCTTTGTTCTTAACCACTATGTTATGCTGCCTCACATGACAGCTAAAATATCTTAAGTATGTTTTCTTCCGAAATATACACTTAATACATAGAGGGATGTATCATAAATCATTGCTAGTAATGCTTCATTGGCTTCTATAAGAATGGCTAAAATTTAAGAGAAAAAAGTGACCACAGATTTCTTACACATCAGGAGCAGATATGGTTAGTACATTAAATTGTACTTAGAAGGGCTTCCATCTGACTTCAGTTGTCACCTACAACAATGCTCATTTTCTTTTTTTTTTTTTTAAGATAAAGTTATTTATGCATCTTTAGTTTTAGTATTTTCAGTGTATGGTCCAGTAACTGAGTTACTTTGCCCTGCATAACAAAGTTTCTTCAAAATGTCTATGTGCAACTTCTTTCTTTCACGTGGAGCAAATGGAGTTCCCCTCTTGGTAGCATAATTTATTTTAATGGACATCTCTTTACACTGAGCCTTTGCCATCTGTTTCACCCTCTAATTACAAACGCAGGAAGAATACAATTCACAATTGTGTCTATAAAGAAAAATATAAGAGACTTAAATGCAGGTTTATATCACTGCCTCTGTTCAATTGATTTTAAATCCAGGAGGAACAAAAGGGCAGGAAACCTTGCTTTCCCTTCTTATTCCAATTAGCATAGACAAGAATTCATAGCACAAAATTGCCCAGATTGGTTCACTGGGCAAAAATCTGAAAACTACCTTATTAATCTTGATCTGTATTTTACTTTACATGCCATTTTTTCTGATTCCAATAAAGGTATAGAAATTAGCATTTTTAGAAGATAGGCTGAAAATCCACGATTTTAACTAGCAGAACAGTTCAATGACAAGTGTGACTCAGAAACAGAACTTTTGTCATTTAGATGTAATTAATTCAGTCAAGAGAAAAGGCAAAGAGTGTTTCCTTACCTATTCATTATGTCCTGTTTGATAAAGCTCACCAATTTAGCAGTGGATGGGAATCTTAAATCTAGGTCATTTGGCAACCAAGTAATAATGCTTCCTCAGACCAATGCCTAAGGCTAGATTCACACCCTAACAAGAAGAGATATTAAGAGAAAGAAAATTGCATATGTATAATTGGGCCACTTCACAGTTTGTAGGTTTAATTTATCAGAGCAGTATTTTGTATCTATGGTGGCTTCAATGTCTTTTCTTCTTAATTATGACAGCTGCATTCTCTTGATACATTAGGCCCTAAAACACAAATTTTGCTCATATTCCTAACCAGCTCAGCTATTATCAGTGTCAATTCAGTTCAAAATATCCCGAGCTATGGAGGAACAATTTAAATTACCCAAGCACACAGACACTAATCATTAAGGCACTAGGATATTAACTGTTTGGGACCACTAGAGCGATAGTATACAACACTGTAACTTGCTCACTGGTAATCCCATCAAGAAAGCTAAAATACACACCAGGAGACTAAGTAAAACATAGAGAAGCACAGAATTAAACTGTTTTTCTTACTCTTACACTAAAATTGAAATCCATAAAACCATCAAAGACTAGGAAAATTAGCAAAATGGAACAATAGCTGGTACCTATAAACACAAACTTAAATTAGCCATCTAACTAATGTCCTGCATGAAAATAAAGAGAAGGTGTAAAATTCAGAGTTTGATCTAAACTCTCATATTTTTTTCCTCTTTTTCTCATGCATATATATGTATTTTCCTTCTAAATTCCTCACGTGTAAGAGGATCACTTTCTCAGGAGCCAATAATGTAGGGATTAATGCCCCTTGTCCCCAGCTATTATCTAGAGTACTAACACTAGGCAACGGAGATGTGAATAGTGCTTCCACTAACCTGTTAAAGTTAATAACATGATAATTTATAAGATGGGACAATCTCATTAAACAATGCAAAAGAGTTGAAAATTATCCTCAGGTGCTTTAAACTTGCACCTGCCCCATTATATTTGCATTAAGGGGGCTTCAAAATAGTCGCAGGCAGGTAGCTAATTGATATCCTTAAAAGAATATTTCAACCCTTAGTTTTGATAATATTAGTGAGATAGGATAATAAATAATTTCAGAATGTTTACCTGAAGGAAATTTTACATGTGATCATTTTTATTTTCTCTTTCCAACTTTCATGAAATGGGTATACCTGGTTTCCCCCCAGTAAATGCAACCTGCTCAGTTCAGGTTAAAGCATCTGCCTGGAATGCAGGAGACCCGGGTTTGATCCCTGGGTTAGGAAGATCCCCTGGAGAAGGAAATGGCAACCCACTCCAATACTCTTGCCTGGAGAATCCCATGGAGGGAGGAGCCTGGTAGGCTACAGTCCATGGGGTCGCAAAGAGTTGGACATTACTGAGCGACTTCACACACACACACACACACACACACACACACACACTCACACTCACACACACACAGTTCAGTTTAGTTCAGTCACTCAGTCATGTCTGACTCTTTATGACCCCATGAATCGCAGCACCCCAGACCTCCCTGTCCATCACCAAATCTGGGAGTTTACTCAAACTCATGTCCATTGAGTTGGTGATGACATCCAACCATCTCATCCTCTGTCATCCCCTTCTCCTCCCACCTTCCATCTTTTCCAGCATCAGGGTCTTTTCAAATGAGCCAGTTCTTCACATCAGGTGGCCAAAGTATTGGAGTTTCAGCATCAACATCAGTCCTTTCAATGAATATTCAGGACTGATTTCCTTTAGGATGGACTGGTTGGATCTCCTTGCAGTCCAAGAGACTCTCAAAAGTCTTCTCCAACACCACAGTTCAAAAGCATCAATTCTTTGGCGCTCAGCTTTCTTTATAGTCCAACTCTCACATCCATACATGACTACTGGAAAAACTATAGCCTTGACTAGAAAGACCTTTGTTGGCAAAGTAATGTCTCTGCTTTTTAATATGCTGTCTAGGTTGGTCAAGGCTGTACATTTGTCACCCTGCTTATTTAACTTATATGCAGAACACATCATGAGAAATGCTGGGCTGAAGGACACACAAGCTGGAATCAAGATTGCCAGGAGAAATATCAATAACCTCAGATATGCAGATAACACCACCCTTATGGCAGAAAGCGAAGAACTAGAGACCCTGTTGATGAAAATGAAAGAAGAGAGTGAAAAAGTTGGCTTAAAGCTCAACATTCAGAAAACTAAGATCATGGCATCTGGTCCCATCACTTCATGGCAAATAGATAAGGAAACAGTGACAGATTTTATATTTTTGGGCTCCAAAATCACTTCAGATGGTGACTGCAGCCATGAAATTAAAAGACACTTACTCCTTGAAAGAAAAGTTATGACCAACTTGTACAGCATATTAAAAAGCAACCTGCTCATCCACTCTTAAATCACCACACCAGTCCCCAGTCCACTCTCTCCGTACATCAAGATCTCTGCCCCAAAAAGTCCACTAAATGGACTGAAAAAAGAGTCTATTACTAGACACTGTAAAGCAGGACTTCCTTTCCTCTTATCTTGGAAATGGGCAAAGTAAATGATGATGAAGAAACAATACTTTCAAAACTCAGTTTGTAAGTCACTTCTATAAAAATTTGTCCTGTTCTCATTTTATTCATGATTTTGGTAATATATATTAGATCATGTTGCTCTTCTGTTGAAAATTCTTCAAAAGCTACCTGCTATAACCAAAAGAAAATTTAAACTCTTAGGCCAAAGTCTTCAATTTCATCTTCTACTCTCCTCCCTTTCACTAATCTCCAGTCACACTGGCCTTTTGTCTGTACCTTAAATGTGCTGAGATTGTTTTCTCTCTTAAGCCTCTGTGCCCATTATTGTATCTGCTTTGTACACACTAAGATTCTTACATTTTGTTTTGTTACCATTTAACTGGTAATCAAAACAACCTTCACTTATCAGTTCAGTTCAGTCGCTCAGTCGTGTCCGACTCTTTGCGACCCCATGAATCACAGCACGCCAGGCCTCCCTGTCCATCACCACCTCCCGGAGTTCACTCAGACTCACATCCATCAACTCCATGATGCCATCCAGCCATCTCATCCTGGATCATCCCCTTCTCCTCCTGCCCCCAATCTCTCCCAGCATCAGAGTCTTTAGATGGTGAGTGCAGCCATGAAATTAAAAGACTCTTACTCTTTGGAAGAAAAGTTATGACCAACCTAGATAGTATATTCAAAAGCAGAGACATTACTTTGCTGACTAAGGTCCGTCTAGTCCAGGCTATGGTTTTTCCTGTGATCATGTATGGATGTGAAAGTTGGACTGTGAAGAAGGCTGAGTGCCAAAGAATTGATGCGTTTGAACTGTGGTGTTGGAGAAGACTCTTGTGGGTCCCTTGGACTGCAAGGAGATCCAACCAGTCCATTCTGAAGATCAACCCTGGGATTTCTTTGGAAGGAATGATGCTAAAGCTGAAGCTTCAGTGCTTTGGACACCTCATGCGAAGAGTTGACTCATTGTTCTACCTATTAAGCAGCCCTCCAGTCACTGTAATATTATCCTATTTTATATTTGTGATTACATACCAATACCTAAAATGTTCTTAATTTTTTTGTTTAACTAGGTTACATATTTAATTTCTCTTTTCTCTGACTAGAGACAGCTCCTTAGGACAGGAGCTATATTCCTGAGTAATACCAATGATAAGAACAGTGTCTGACACAACAGTAAGTATCCAATACATTAGCCTTTAGCACATGTGCTACAGAGCTCTTGAAATGTAGCTAATGTAACTGTGGAACTGAATTTTTAAATTCATTTAATGCAATTAGTTTAAATTTCACTAGTGAAATCTGACTAATAGCTAACATATTCAACAGTACAGTTCTAGATAATCAGTTCTAAGGCTCCAAAAGAAACTAGCTTCTACCAGAGATGGTGCTCAGTTCAGTTCAGTCACTCAGTCATGTCTGACTTTTTGTGACCCCCATGAATCACAGCATGCCAGGCCTCCCTGTCCATCACCAACTCCCAGAGTTCACGCAGACTCACGTCCATCAAGTCAGTGATGCCATCCAGCCATCTCATCCTCTGTCATCCCCTTCTCCTCCTGCCCCCAATCCCTCCAAGCATCAGAGTGTTTTCCAATGAGTCAACTCTTCACGTGAGGTGGCCAAAGTATTGGAGTTTCAGCTTTAGCGTAACTCCATCCAAAGAACACCCAGGAATGATCTCCTTTAGGATGGACTGGTTGGATCTCTGTGCAGTACATGGGACTCTCAAGCATCTTCTCCAACACCACAGTTCTAAAGCATCAATTCTTCAGCACTCAGCTTTCTTCACAGTCCAACTCGCACATCCATAAATGACTACTGACTGGAAAAGCGATAGCCTTGCCTAGACAGACCTTTGTTGGCAAAGTCATGTCTCTGCTTTTGAATATGCTATCTAGGTTGGTCATTACTTTCCTTCCGAGGAGCAAGCATCTTTTAATTTCATGGCTGCAGTCACCATCTGCAGTGATTTTGGAGCCAAGAAAAATAAAGTCTGACACTGTTTCCACTGTTTCCCCATCTATTTCCCATGAAGTAATGGGACCAGATGCCATGATCTTCATTTTCTGAATGTTGAGCTTTAAGCCAACTTTTTCACTCTCCTCTTTCACTTTCATCAAGAGGCTTTTTAGTTCCTCTTCACTTTCTGCCATAAGGGTGGTATCATCTGCATATCTGAGGTTATTGATATTTCTCTCAGCAATCTTGATTCCAGCTTGTGCTTCTTCCAGTCCAGCATGTCTCATGATGTACTCTGCATAGAAGTTAAATAAGCAGGGTGACAATATATAGCCTTGACGTACTCCTTTTCCTATTTGGAACCAGTCTGTTGTTCCATGTCCAGTTCTAGCTGTTGCTTCCTGACCTGCATACAGGTTTCTCAAGAGGCAGGTCAGGTGCTCTGGTATTCCCATCTCTTTCAGAATTTTCCACAGTTTATGATGGTGCTGGTAATACATAAAATTTTTTTTCCTCTTTCAAAATCTTTATTTTTTCCCCATGACTACATACCAACTACTGTCCTTTTTGTAAGAAATTGTCAGTTCATAAATGTTACAGTCTAATGAAAATTCATGCTAAACATTTTTGATTGTTGGTAGACATTTTAAAACAAGCTTACTGCAATATAGAAGAATAGACATTGACTGTGACCTCACTAATAAATCACAAAATTTAAAAAGTATTTTAACAATTTATAAACTCAAAATGAAGAAAGTGCCATCAGTTCAATTCAGTCGCTCAGTCATTTCCGACTCTTTGTGACCCCATGAATCGCAGCACGCCAGGCCTCCCTGTCCATCACCAACTCCTGGAGTTCACTCAGACTCATGTCCTTCGACTCAGTGATGCCATCCAGCCTTCTCATCCTCTGTCATTCCCTTCTCCTCCTGCCCCCAATCCCTCCCAGCATCAGACTCTTTTCCAATGAGTCAACTCTTCACATGAGGTGGCCAAAGTACTGGAGTTTCAGCTTTAGCATCATTCCTTCCAAAGAAATCCCAGGGCTGATCTCCTTCAGAATGGACTGGTTGGATCTCCTTGTAGTCCAAGGGACTCACAAGAGTCTTCTCCAACGCCACAGTGCCATATGTGCTATTAATAGAAATAGAGGAATAAAAAAAAAACAGATAGTGATAAATGAGCAAACCTTAAGAGTTCAGATCTTGATATCTTAAGAGTGGAAGACTAGGATTTTAAATCCAATATTTGGCAGGGGAGCTTCATAAATCTCAGTCTGAAAAACCTTCCAGTTTGTGGAATAGGCTTCAAAAGAGTTTACAGTTGGTATGGTGTCTTGAGTCTAAGTTAAAAAAAGTAAAAACAATAACAAAAATCCCTATCAGAAATCAAATTCCAAGCTCTCAACACAAAATTAGTAAAGATTTTGAGTTATACAACTATGGGTGATGGGCACCACAAGTTCATGAATTCACGTATGATCTCAGATTCAGGATTATTCAAAACCTAACTCCTGAAGAGAGATTTTTAATGGAGACTTAGAAAGCATACTCTATTGTCATGGTCCTTGTTATAGTAAACAGTCTCCTTCAGCTGTATTAATAAGAAAAGGAATTACTTCAGAAGTATTAAGATAAAGAATTTCTGCAAGGGCCAGGAAGCCAAGCTTTGTTGCTACAAAGCCAAGTAAGAGGTATACATTTTGGAGAAATATACACCACGCCACAGGAATGTTCCTGTGGAAAGCCCACTGCAATCAATGTCTACTGCTTAGTTCCCATGTTGCCGGAGATTATGCTGTAGACTTTGCATCACGACTGTCACAGCTATGATTTCACCAGATGTTACTTCAGATTGCCTTTCTAGTATCTCTTGGGAGCTTCTCGATATGGAGTCTAGCTTCTCTAGGGGAATATCAGGTCTAAAAATATTTAAAATGTAGATTTTACCTTTTCAGACTGTCTAGTTAAAAAAAGGAAGTCTAAAAGGAGTTATGAGTGGATACTGTATGAGCCAATTTTAAAAATATGCCTCTCATGCTTGATCTCCCTAAATGTGAACTCTAGATTATGACTATATAGCATATCAATGGCAACCCACTGCAGTATTCTTGCCTGGAAAATCCCATGGACGGAAGAGCCTGGTGGGCTGCAGTCTATGGGTCACTAAGAGTCGGACACAATTGAAGCGGTTTAGCAGCAGCATCAGCAGCATATGACTATACAATATATTGTGATAAGTATTGAATAAGTCCTAACAGTTTGTCACTAAACTGTGAATTCCATTAGAACAGATAACTCTATGTATTGATTACTGTTCTTATCACCTGAAAAAATACACACAATACTTGTTAAATGAATAAATTCTAAATAGATTACAAAACTCTAGAACACAAGAGACTACAACTCTTTTTTTTTAATACAAACAAGGGAAAGGGGGATTTATAATATAAATTCCATGATAGATTAAGGTAAATGTGACTTTTAGGAAAAGCCTACAATGTTTATATACCTATTATTTATATTTCATGAGAAGTTGGTAATCCAAGGTATTTAGGTATAGAGACCCAATAGGCACAAATATTAGAGCATCTGAAAGCAAAAGGGACTAATATTATTTTTTAAGCTAACTAGGATTCTATGGAGTAAATAATATGGTCTTAAAGAATGTACATCATACATCATGATCAAGTGGGCTTTATCCCAGGGATGCAAGAATTCTTCAATATTCACAATTCATTCAATGTGATACACCACATTAACAAATTGAAAGATAAAAACTATATGATGATCTCAATAGATGCAGAGAAAGCCTTTGACAAAATTCAAAATCCATTTATGATAAAAACCCTCCAGAAAGCAGGCATAGAAGGAAAATACCTCAACATAATAAAGCCATATATGATAAACCCACAGCAAACATTATCCTCAATGCCACAATGGTGAAAAAAATTGAAAGCATTTCCCCTAAAGTCAAGAAAAGACAAGGGTGTCCACTCTCACCCCTACTATTCAACATAGTTTTGGAATTTTTAGCCACAGCAATCAGAAAATAAAAAGAAATAAAAGGAATCCAGACTGGAAAAGAAGTAAAACTCTCAGTGCTTGCAGATGACATGATCCTCTACATAGAAAACCCTAAAGACACACCAAAATATTACCAGAGCTAATCAATGAATATAGTAAAGTTGTAGGATATAAAATCATGCAGAAATCTCTTGCATTCTTATACACTAACAATGAGAATACAGAAAGAGAAATTAAGGAAACAATTCCATTCACAATTGCAATGAAAAGAATAAAATACTTAAGAATAAATCTACCTAAAGAAACAAAAGACCTACGTATAGAAAACTATAAAACACTGATGAAAGAAATCAAAGATGGCACAAATAGATTGAGAAATATACCATGTTCCTGGATCAGAAGAATCAATATAGTGAAAATGAGTATACTAACCAAAGCAATCTATAGATTCAATGCAATCCATATCAGGCTACCAATGGTATTTTTCACAGAACAAGAACAAATAATTTCAAAATTTGTATGGAAATACAGAAAATCTCGAACAGCCAAAGCAATCTTTAGAAAAAAGAATGGAACTGGAGGAATCAACCTACCCACCTTCAGGCTATACTACAAAGCTACAGTTATTAAGAGAGTATGGTACTGGCACAAAGACAGAAATATAGATCAATGGAACAGCCCAGAGATAAATCCACACACCTATGGACACCTTATCTTTGACAAAGGAGGTGAGAATATACAATGGAGAAAAGACAATATCTTTAACAAGTGGTGCTGGGAAAACTGGTCAGCCACTTGTAAAAGAATGAAACTCAAACACTTTCTAACACCATACACAAAAATAAAAGATCTAAATGTAAGACCAGTTCCATTCTTCTTTCTCAAGATTGCTTTGGCTATACGAGGTTTTTTGTATTTCCATACAAATTGTGAAATTATTTGTCCTAGCTCTGTGAAAAATACCATTGGTAGCTTGATAGGGATTGCATTGAATCTAAAGATTGCTTTGGGTAATATGCTCATTTTCACTATATTGATTCTTCCAATCCATGAACATGGTATATATCTCCATCTATTAGTTTCTTTGATTTCTTTCACCAGTGTTTTATAGTTTTCTATATATAGGTCTTTAGTTTCTTTAGGTAGATATATTCCTAAGTATTTTATTCCTTTTGTTGCAATGGTGGATGGAATTGTTTCCTTAATTTCTCTTTCTATTTTCTTATTATTAGTGTATAGGAATGCAAGGGATTTCTGCATGTTGATTTTATATCCTGCAACTTTACTATGTTCATTGATTAGCTCTAGTAATTTTCTGGTGGAGTCTTTAGTGTTTTCTATGTAGAGGATTGTGTCATCTGCAAACAGTGACCTCGAATAGCCAAAGCAATCTTGAGAAAGAAGAATAGAACTGGAGAAATCAACCTGTCTGACGTCAGGCTCTACTACAAAGCCACAGTCATCAAGACAGTATGGTACTGGGCACAAACACAGAAATATAGATCAATGGAATAAAATAGAAAGCCCAGAGATAAATCCACACACCTATGGACACCTTATATTTGACAAAGGAGGGAGAGTGTACAATGGAGAAAAGACAATCTCTTTAACAAGTGGTGCTGGGAAAACTGGTCAATCACTTGTAAAACAATGAAACTAGAACACTTTCTAACACCACACACAAAAATAAACTCAAAATGGGTTAGAGATCTAAATGTAAGACCAGAACCTATAAAACTCCTAGATAAAACAGGCAAAACACTCTCCAACATATATCACAGCAGGATCCTCTATGGCCCACCTCCCAGAATATTGAAAATAAAAGCAAAAATAAACAAATTCCTTAAAAACCTGGAAATAGAACTGCCTTATGACTCAGCAATCCCACTGCTGGGAATACACACTGAGGACACCAGAATTGAAAGAGACACATGTACCCCAATGTTCATCGCAATGCTGTTTATAATAGCCAGGACATGGAAGCAACCTAGATGTCCATCAGCAGATGAATGGATAAGATGGGTGTGGTACATATACACAATGGAGTATTACTCAGCCATTAAAAAGAATACATTTGAATCAGTTCTAATGAGGAGAATGAAACTGGAGCCTATTATACAGAGCAAAGTAAGTCAGAAAGAAAAACACCAATACAGTATACTAATGCATATATATGGAATTTAGAAAGATGGTAATGATAACCCTGTATGCAAGACAGCAAAAGAGACATAGATGTAGATAATAGTCTTTTGGACTCTGTGGGAGAGGGAGAGGGTGGGATGATTTTAGAGAATGGCACTGAAACATGTATAATATCATATAAGAAATGAATTGCCAGTCCATGTTCGATACAGGATGCTTGGGGCTGGTGCACTGGGATGACCCAGATGGATGGTATGGGGAGGGAGGTGGGAGGGGGGTTCAGGATGGGGAACATGTGTACGCCCATGGCGGATTCAAGTTGATGTGTGGCAGAACCAATACAATATTGTAAAGTAATTAGCCTCCAATTAAAATAAATAAATTTAAATTTTAAAAAATAAATAAATGTAAGACCAAGAAACTATAAAACTCCTAGAGGAAAACATAGGCAAAACACTCTGACATAAATCACAGCAGGATCCTCTATGACCCACCTCCCAGAGAAATGGAAATGAAAGCAAAAATAAACAAATGGGACCTAATTAAACTTACAAGCTTTTGCACAACTAGGAAACTATAGGCAAGGTGAAAAGACGTCCTGCAGAATGGGAGAAAATAATAGAAAATGAAGCAACTGACAAAGAATTAATCTCAAAAATATACGAACAGCTCATGCAGCTGAATTCCAGAAAAATAAATGACCCAATCAAAAAATGGGCCAAATAACTAAACAGACATTTCTACAAAGAAGACATACAGATGGCTAACAAACACATGAGAAGATGCTCAACACCACTCATTTTCAGAGAAATGCAAATTAAGACTGCAGTAAGGCACCATCTCACGCCAGCCAGAATGCTGCTATCAAAAAGTCTACAAACAATAAATGCTGGAGAAAGTGTGGAGAAAAGGGAACCCTCTTACACTGCTGGTGGCAATGTAAACTAGTACAGCCACTATGGAGAACAGTATGGAGATTCCTTAAAAACTTGGAAATAGAACTCCCATATGACCCAGCAATCCCACTGCTAGGCATACACACTGAGGAAACCAGAATTGAAAGAGACATGTGTACCCCAATGTTCATTGCAGCACTGTTTACAATAGCTAGGACATGGAAACAACCTAGATGTCCATCAGCAGATGAATGGATAAGAAAGTTGTGATATATATACACAATATGAAATATTATTCAGCTATTAAAAAGAATGAATTTGAATCAGTTCTAATGAGGAGGATGAAACTGGAGCCTATTATACAGAGTGAAGTAAGTCAGAAAGAAAAACACCAATTCAGTATATTAAGACATATATATAGAATTTAGAAAGATGGTAATAATAACCCTATATGTGAGACAGCAAAAGAGACACAGATGTAAAGAACAGAGTTTTGGACTTTGTGGGAAAAGGCGAGGGTGGGATGATTTGAGAGAATAGCACTGAAATATGTATATTACCAATATGTGAAATAGATCACCAATCCAGGTCCGATGCATGAGACAGGGCGCTCAGGGCCGGTGCACTGGGATGACCCTGAGGGAGGAATGGGGAGGGAAGTCGAAGTGGGGTTCAGGATGGGAGACACATGTGCACTGATGGTTGATTCATGTCAATGTGTGGCAAAAACCACTATAATATTGTAATTAGCCTCAATTAAAATAATTAACTTTAAAAAAAAGAAAAGAAAAGAAAATTAGGAAGCCTGAAGGTGTGAAAGTGCTCCTGGTCATAGCATGGTGGCTGATTACATAGGCTGTAGGGGAACAGATCAGTTTTTCTGGCTTGCATCCTGATACTGCCACCTTTTGGCAACAACTCCTGTTGTGAAAATTAAATGAAGTAATTTACAAATTAGCACATAGTATGTGTTCAAAATGGGTATGATTGTGTTAGATGATTGTGCAAGTATTTATAAAGAATTTTTTTTTTGGTAAGGACTTGCAGTTTGACCAATTCTTAATCTTATTATCATTTTCTCTGTGAGGACTTAAATTTCTCATCTGTAAACCTGCCTACTGTGTTGATTTTTCCTTAATCTCACTTGGCCAGCCCAGTTGGAAAGACATTACTGTATTTTTCAAGAGGAGATGATTGGCTTTCAAATATGGCATGTATTATATTTCTCAAGATCATTGGTATTTCATTATATCAAATCTACTACTTTTTAGCATCTTAATATAGGGTAAGTTGTCTAATTTTTCTAAATAGTCTCATCTTTGAAATGGGAACAGTAGAATATCTATGACAGTTTTTGTGCAGAAAAAATATGTAAGTTACAGTGCATTACACAGAAGTACTCAATACATGTGGTTACTATAACTGTTACTATCCTTATTGTACTTAGTCTTCTTAATCACATTCTTATTTACTTGTGATGTGATTGTGATGTCAGTCTTTAATTCGTGGAACTTTAAACATAATATTATGCAGTTGTTAATAAAATACTGATATATGCAAAAAAAAAAAGAATGTAATACAAAAGCTAAAGAAACAGCCATTTAAACCATAAGTGCTGACTTCATATTGATGAAAGTCATTGACCATATTTAGACCAGAGTTTTCTTCTCAACTTTGACCACCTTTAATTACTAGAATCCAAGTTATAAATGTTTTTAGTCTTTTAATAACCCGTTTTCCATATTATATGACTAGACTGTCAAGAAAGTTAATCTCCTTTACATAGACAATATAAGAGGATATGCAATTGTTCTATATTATTAGATTAAAAGTAAATGAAAATTTTTAAATGTATAAAACAGACTCCCAGTTCCCAATGTAAGGATCTTGTAAGCTACCACTCTATCCAAAGAGTAAGTTAAAAGCTGAATATACTGAAAAATCAACAGTCCTTCTAGGACCCATAAGAGAGGTGAGAATATAGGGCAAATTGTAAGTTCACATGATCAGAAAGACACACAAGTGAACACAGAAAATAACTCACTGGAGCAGAGATTTTTGAGCTAAAACGACCACAGAAACCAGTACCAGGGTAGGAAAACCAGATCTGTAATTGACAAATTGATGAAAGCCCAGTTTGGACAACTCTGGGAGATAAGAACTCTAGGGGGATCCAGTCATGGGTGACCACATACAGTTTGGAGAGATTTCCATCCAGGAGCTCAACCAAATTTCCACAGTATATTAGAGAAAATTCCCTCATGTTTCTGAAGGGAAAGGAAAGGAACCATTTTGAAACATACCAGAGCATTCTGCTCTTTATAGGAAGAACTGACCTCAGAGGAAACTAATTTAACCAGAGAGTAACCTGCTGGTGGTTATCAGAGCCTTACACACCTGGGAGAAAGGTATCATTTAACTCCAGCCCACTCTATCCAGGCTCTTTCACTTTGAAGGGTAACATTCTAGAAAAATGAAAAACACCTGTGAAATTCACAGTCCAGTGGGATAGGCTCCCTGAAAGACTGAGACCCCCATGACCCCACCTCACAGCCACATTACTAAAACCCGATTTACAGCAGTTCCTTTTCCCTGGTACATCATGTCTGACTATTAAAAAAATTACAACACGTACTAAAAAGCAAAACACACAATTTGAAAATATTGAGCAAGCATCAAAATCAGACATGGTAAGGATGTTGGAATTATCAGACTAGGAATTTAAAACAATTATGATTAATATGTAAAGGATTCTAGTAGGTAAAATAGACAACATAAAAGAACGGATGGACAACGTAAGCTGAGAAATGGAAATCCTAAGAAAGACCAAAAAGAAATTCTAGAGATTGAAAACAACAACAACACTGTAACAGAAATGAAGAACGCCTTTGTTGGGTTTATTGAAGTGAACTGAAGTGAAAGTTATTCAGTCGTGTCCAACTCTTCACAACCTCATGGACTATACAGACCATGAAATTCTCCAGGCCAGAATACTGGAGTGAGTGACCATTCCCTTCTCCAGGGGATCCTCCCAACCCAGGGATCGAACCCAGGTCTCCCATATTGCAGGTGGATTCTTTACCAGTTGAGCTACAAGGGTTGGGCTTACTAGTAAATAAGATAAGCTGGGGAAAGACTCAACTTGAAGGCACTTTAGTAGAAACCTCCAAAACAGAAAAGCAAAGAGAAGAAAGGACTGATAATCACAGAACTTAGTATCCAACCACTGTGGAGGAAATTTAAAGAGGTGTGACATACATTTAAGGAGTATATGAGATGGAGAAAGAAGAGAATAGAAAAAATATTTGAAAAAATAATGGCTGGTAATTTCCCCCAAGTTAAGGCCAGATACCAAACTATAGATCAGGAATTTCCAAAAACAGCAAACAGAATAAATGGGGGAGAAAAAAACCCTACACCTAGGCATATCATTTTCAAATTACAAAAAAAAAAAAAAAATTGAAGATGAAAATTTCTTAAAAGAAGCCAGAGGAGGGGGAAAACATATTAGTATAGCAACAAAGGTAAGAGTTACATCCAGATTCTTTTCAGAAACCATGGAAAAAAGAAGAGAATGTAGTCAAATATTTAAAGTGCTGAGAGAAAAAGAGCACCAACTAAAATCCTCTACTCAATGAAGTTATTCTTCAAATAACTTCAATGTGAAAGAGAAACACTTTCTCAGGCAAACAAAAATTGAGAAAATGTGTTGCCAGTAGACCTGCCTTGCAAAACATTGAAAGTTCTTTAGAAAGAAGAAATTAATATGTCAGAAACTCAATCTACATAAAGAAAGAAAGGGCATCAAAGAAAGACTAAGTGAAAATTAAATCAAACTTTTATTTTTCTTTTTTTTTCCATAGTATTTATTTTACTTTATTTTACTTTACAATATTGTATTGGTTTTGCCATACATCAACATGAATCTGCCAAGGGTGTACATGATTTCCCAATCCTGAACTCATCTGGTCATCCCAGTGCACCAGCCCTAATTCATCTAACAGATAACAGTTTTTTCAAAATAATAATAGTAACAATGGATTTGATAATCAATGCAGAGTTGGACACAACTGAGCAAATTCACTTTCACTTTTCACTTTCATTCATTGGAGAAGGAAATGGCAACCCACTCCAGTGTTCTTGCCTGGAGAATCCCAGGGACAGGGGAGCCTGGTTGGCTGCTGTCTAGGGGGTCGCACAGAGTCAGACACGACTGAAGTGACTTAGCAGCAGCAGCTTATATATATATTTTTATATATACACATTTATGCTATGTATGCTTATATATTAATGAAATAAATGGCAACACTGACACAAGGGATAAGAAGGAGGAATTAGGAATATTTTGTTATAAGGTACTCACACTGTCAGTGAAGTGGTATTGTAGTATTTGGAAGTAGACTTGTATTCATTGTAAATGTGTATTATAAACTCTAGAATTACCACTAAAATATTACAGAATAGAATATAACTGATGAGCTAAAAATAAGAGAAAACTGAATCATTTAAAATGCTCAATTAAAACCACAAAGGCAGAAAACGAGTAGAGGATAAAATAAGAGCAAAAAGGGCAACAAATAGAACCTAGCAACAAATATGGTAGATATTCACCCAAATGTAGCAATAATCACTTTGAATGTCAGTGGTCTACATGTGCCAGTCAAAAGACAGAGATTGTCAGAATGGATCAAAAGACTGGACCCAAGGACATGTTGTCCACAAGAAACTGACTTTAAATTTTGTTGTTCAGTTGCTAAGTCATGTCCACCTCTTTGGGATCCCATGAACTGTAGCACACCAGCCTCCCCTGTCCTTCACTATCACACTCACATTCATTGAGTATGTGATGCCATCCAACCGTCTCATCCTCTACCACCCCCTTCTCTTTCCTTCAGCCTTTCCCAGGATCAGGATCTTTTCCAGTGAGTCGGCTTTTCACATCAAGTGGTCAAAGTATTGGATCTTCAGCTTCAGCATCAGTCCTTCCAATGAATATTCAGGGTTAGTTTCCTTTAGGATTGAGTGGTTTAATCTCCTTGCTGTCCAAGGGACTCTCAAGAGTCTTCTCCAGAACCACAGTTTGAAAGCATCAATTCTAGAACCATAAAAATTAAAAGTAAGTGGCTGGAGAAAACATACCATACTGACACTGATCAAAATAAAACAAGAGTAGCTATATTAATTATAGACAAGCAGTCTTTGAAGCAAGGAAAATTATCAGAGGTAAACAGGGGCACACCCAGATTCACCTAGTTTTTTCTCCTGTAGCTCTCTATTCTGTTACATCCATCTACTTGTCTATTATTTTCCTAATAGCACAGTGTCTTGATTACTGTAGAAAGTGAAAGTGAAGTCACTCAGTCATGTCCGACTCTTTGTGACCCCGTGGACTATAGCCTACCAAGCTCCTCTGTCCATGGGATTCTCCAGGCAAGAATTCTGGAGTGGGTTGCCGTTTCCTTCTCCAGGGGATCTTCCCAACCCAGGGATTGAACCTGGGTTTCCCACATTGGAGGCAGATGCTTTAACCTCTGAGCCACCAGGGAAGCCACCAGGGATTACTGTAGAGCTCCCCTGATATGCAGAGTACATCATGAAAAATGCTGGGCTGGAGGAAGCACAAGCTGGAATCAAGATTGCTGGGAGAAATAGCAATAACCTCAGATATGCAGAGGACACCAACCTTATGGCAGAAAGCAAAGAAGAACTTAGAGCCTCTTGATGAAAGTGAAAGAGGAGAGTGAAAAAGTTGGCTTAAAGCTCAACATTCAGAAAACCAAGATCATGGCATCTGGTCCCAACATTTCATGGCAAATAGATAAGGAAACAGTGGAAACAGTGGCTGACTTTATTTTTCTGGGCTCCAAAATCACTGCGGATGGTGATTGCAGCCATAAAATTAAAAGATGCTT